>NW_005187489.1:637616-648832 GCF_000239375.1 Pundamilia nyererei
ATTATATTATATTATGTTATATTGTATTATATTATATTATTAGCATTATTGCAGCAAAGAGTCTGAGAGCTTCCACAGCCCATAGCGCTTTAAGTACTCCAGGAGAGTAGAAAGGCGCTATATAAGAATCAGTCCATTAACAATTTCCCAGAGAACTTTTCACCTGTGCACCAATCGCTCACAGCTAGTGGAATTACAATCAACACTGGGATCAACGCTGTAACAGGATACAGTTTCTAACACTTAGCTGAGGTTTGTCTGTGTGGGAAGAAATCACTGACCTTTCATCAGTCACAGCGTTTTTTAGCATTGATGAGGCCACAGAAGAGCCTCAAACTACTGTTGCCATTTTGCTTTCATACAAATAAAATTGAATTGAACAGTGTGGAAGGAGGAACTATTATGTTAGAGTTTGGCACATCAAGCCTCTAATATCCTGTAACATGGATTTCATTCTGTAACTGTCTTGTCCCAAAAAGCCGCCCGGCAAAATACAGAAAAGCAAACCCGCAGAGATGATATATTAATGCAAGCATACTGCTACTTAAGTAATGCAGGGGAAAGGATGGAGAAAGCATGGATATAGATTTATCGTGCACCGAGAAGCTGCTCTATCCTCCTCCTGTCTCCACATCAGCTTTTGCTTGCGGAGCCTTCTTAAACATCACACGAGGGTAGATGCCTCCAGTCTGGCCACAGCATTTACTATCAAAGACAGAGCATTAGTTAGACCATATTGGATGAGCATGTCATTAAATACAGCTGTTACAGTCAGATAGATACCTCCAAAGTCTATATTCGTAGCACAGGAAGCACACGAGGCCGAGCACCAGCAGGACAATGAAAGCTACTACAATGACACCGATCTGGGAAGGAGGCATTCCTGAAAAGACAAACAGCCAACAACATCTAACATCATCTCAAAGGTCAAGTAGTTTGTTCAAAGGTACAAAAACAGGCATTTTCTCAGAGCTTAATACCAGTCTTGAGAAATCTGCATGCAGTTGCACTACAGTCATAGTAACGCCACAAATAAATGCTGTAACGCTCCACAGCGAGGCCATTTCTTGTAAATATCCATGATGCTAGGATTTCCATGTAAACATCAAGTATCAAAATTACCAAACATTCTTCTAACTTAACCCCGCTGTATTGTCTCTAATAGAGATCCAGAGACTTTGGACTATATTAAAAAAATGATATTTTTATCTCACCTTTGTCTCCTATTGTTTCTTCTTTTTCTGGCAGGCAGGTGACTGTAAAAGAATATTAGATGTTCACATTAGACTTAAAAGATGGAGGAAAAACATGTCAGAATGTGAATAAGAGAAGGAGATATTCAGAATAATGCTCGTCAAACGTGTTCAGTCTGTTAGTGATACTCACCAGTGCAGCTGGCCGTATAGTCCTTTGGTGTCCCCTATGAAGAAAAAAATAAAGACACCGGGATAATGATTAAATGTTTTCTGGGGGTTGTCAGAACAGCGTGTTCAAATTAATACTTTTATTGTTGTATTCTAAGTATTTCAGCATGTTTATATTTCTGCTGTTAACTAAACCTCCCCCATCAAAACTAGAGTTTCTAATTATGCTGACCACTGTTGGCCATGGAAACAGTGATACCTCAGTCACGCAGGTTCCACTGAAGATCATGTTGCCGATGCATTTGGAAGAGACAAGTTTGCCAAATCTGCTCATCGTCACCGGCTCCATTTTATTAACGTGAGTTGCAACCACGGTTTGCTGAAACACAAACCCTCCACATTCTATCACAACAAGCCAGGCTGCACGTAAATGAAGTACAACCCCATGTAACCTGCATTTTCATACATATTGATGGAAGCACTAATGTGAAGTTAAGACTTGGTAGTAACTGTTACACATCAGAATACGTGAAGCTGCTCTGGTACGGTTTACTTACAGATGCGTTGGACCAGGTGAATGTGCAGCTGGAATCACTTGGACCCTGAGCATAAGACAGATCTGGGATGTTATATGTTGTCTCATGATCACGCTGAGTGACGTTGCACTTGTGTGCACCACCAAGATGAAGTAAAATACCTGACAACAAAAAGTGTTTTAAAGTTAAAATAAAAATATAATTGTGCACGTGAAAATGGATTATTTTCTTTTTCATGAATCTCTGGAGGTTCGACGTTTACAGACAATACCTGAAGTTTAGACACAACGAACTTCAGAACTAACAGAATAACTTTGCAGATTACAGCATTGACATTAATCAGATTAACACACTATGCTCTGCGCTCCTTTCCGCGTGTGGGTGAGTGGTTGGGTGTTAAACCGTGGCTCAGGGGGTTGGGACTCGCATCTGTAACTGGAAGGTCGCCGGTTCGATCCCTGGGCTCTCTGTCCTGGTCGTTGTGTCCTTGGGCAAGACACTTTACCCTACCGCCTACTGGTGTTGGCCAGAGGGGCCGATGGCGCGATATGGCAGCCTCGCTTCTGTCAGTCTGCCCCAGGGCAGCTGTGGCTACAACCGTAGCTGCCTCCACCAGTGTGTGAATGTGAGAGTGAATGAATAGTGGTATTGTAAAGCGCTTTGGGTGCCTTGAAAAGCGCTATATAAATCCAATCCATTATTATTATTAAAGATCCCTCGCGTGCCATGACTTTAAACTCCTCACGTGTCTCGGAGACTTTGTGAGATTTTAGCCACGGAAATGAAAACCACAAAGAAACAACTAAAACTTCAGGAAGAGCTCGCATGAATATTTACTGCCGATTACTCGAACGCGTTTACAGGCTAAAAGTTTTGACGTGCCGGTGACACAAACCGGAATAAAACAGCTGAGTAGGTGCGCGGATTACTGATAAACACATAAACACAATTTCCTCTCTGCCCTACAGGTTACAGTGTTTGTTTGTTTCCAGTCAACCCTTTAACAAATAATCTGATGAAGTTACTCACTTATCCCCATGGCTGCCGACACCATCCCCATCTTGAACGTGTTCTGCTTTGCCAGCTGACTGCAGGTGTATTTCCCGTTTATGCGTGAGGGAGCAGGAGGGGTAGGTGGCGTGTAATTCCAGAATAACCAAACCGGCTTGTACACCCCTCCCACATCTCATATCATAATAATGAAAGAAAAGTGTTTACTGTCATTAACCACGAAACATTGTTTAGCTTTCTCGATTTAATGTACTCGGCAAGCAAAGGATATCCTGCACCTGCCCCACCCCCATAGATGTGACACTTGGTTGCGTCCTAACCGCGCCTTTTCTTTTCTTTGAATAGCCAAAGCAAGAAAGTAAAGCCTGAGCAACAGGCTACTGTCTATGGAAAATAACTTTCCAGGTCAATCCTGGGGACACCACCTGTTGTCTCACATGCCAAAAAAGTTGTTACTACAAAAATGACCCGGGTATAATCGAGTCCGACTGAGGGCGTAATTGACCTGTAATTAAATGGAATTTGAAATTACAATGTAATTATATTTACTTACACATCCTTAAAGGTAGGCACACTAAGGGGGGTAACAAGTCCGATTTTTAAAGGAAACAAAGACATAATTATACTGTGTAAGTACAATGTCATGGTAACTTTGGTAAGTATTATATGGTAATATATTATATTATATGGTACCTATTCCCCCATCTTACATAATAAGTCCATATCCAGTGCATGACAGTGTACTATTATTCCGTTGTACATTCTTGTATAATGATGATAAAGTATCTTATCTTTCTTAAGTACATGGTCCTTTTTGTTATGCGGCACCTTTTTTTTTTTTTTTCACCTGGCCTTCATGCATTCCTGTTTCCATCTGGGGCCTCTGTCTTCCAGTGCTTAGCTAGCTTCCTTTTAAGAGGTCTTTAGACAGCTGATAGGCCACCTGTGGACACACCCATGCCTCAGCAGGTGATCACTGTCAGCTAATTGTCCCATGCCCAGCCATTCCACAGTGGATTAAAACAATGTCAAATAACACACTAAAAACATGCAATACAAACAGAATAAAATCATGCAAATAAAAACTACACTTATAAATATGCATTAAAAATCAGAATAAAACCAATATAAAAGATAAATAGAAATTTCCACTGTGTGACATTTATATATGTGTATGTGTGTATATATGCTATATTTATTCTTATATTTGTACTCCGTCATTCCCCTTTATTTGGTGTTCCAACTCTGTAACATGCAACTTCTGTTTGTGCTGTGCTACTGGAAACTGAATTTCCCAGAGGAACCCACCTGAGGGATTAATAAAGTTTTATCTAACCTAATCTAATCTTCTGGAAGAAGATGGACTCAGTGGGCTCGGATCCCATTAAACGCGTTCTGTCTATGTGAACTTTGCAGGAGGCCCAGTTAAACCGTGATGAGCAAATTCTGCCCCATGTTTCCAGAGAACAGGCCTCCACTGTGCAACAAATTTGTGCATTAAAAGATATGTTGGATCCCGCAGAAATGAGAAGTCTCTAATCAGCCATCTTTTCCCTCTTTATCTACAAGTGCTTCTTTGATCTGTGCTGTCCACGCACCTCCTCCACCTCCCGAGCATCCGGAGCGCCCGCTTCCTTCGCCCAAAACGTTTACGGGTAAATCAGATGTGCCTTGATTTTCCACCAACAAAGTATAACTTATTAGACAGACAATGCTAAGACTGCTTTCATGGTTCTGCTCTCACGGAGGAGAGCTTTAAAGTGGGCACAGGTGGTTTCAAAACTAACCTGAATCTGTTTTGAGGGGTTTATCCGCAAATTCAAGAATCTTTTTGACAAAGGATCCAACTGTGACGTGGCGGTGTATAAGATGTTTCACCTGAAGCAAGGTAGGAGGAGTGTGGCCAGTTTTTCTATAGACTTTGGGATTTTGTTTGACAAAGCCGGACCGAAGAAGAAGAAAACTTAAGATAGGAGCTGGCTGCCAAGGATCTCCGTAATTCACTTTATGCTCTTGTTTCCATGTGTATCTGGTCGGATAACCATGTGGGTGAATATGCATATAAGAAGTGTCTTGATGCATGCTGATGCAAGATGGAAATCTTCTTCTTGAGGTTGTGTTTTCAGTGGAAGAAATTTGTTCAGAGAAACAAAGTATCCTGGCTGAGTGACGAAAGGTTTCTCCCAGTGAACAACTACAACTCCCTCACCCCTTTGGAGGGCTCTCCTCCATGTGGTGAGGAGCCTAGCCGGGGGAGAGGTGGGTCTGAATACAACGAGAAACAGCCTGTGCACCTCTCACCTTCTGAAGAAGGGACGTTTTGTTGGCACCTGCCCTGTGCGAACAAAAGATCGGGTGTAAGTGTGGGGAGACTGGCAGGCAAGATGAATGATAACTCCTCCCCACCCAGACTCATGGTTTCAGCCAAATTCATCATTAATGCTCTCACTCACTGTTTGAAAACCTTAAGAGACTCCTAGGCTGAACAGAGCTTTATTGATCAAGTGCTAGCAAAAGAGCTTAACATCCCACTTGTCACCCTTCCTGAACAGGGACAAGTTTCTGCTTTGAATGGTCCCCATTTCCTGGATATCACACATCACACTCAGTCCATGTCATTGTCCCTGTCTGGTGAAAATGTGGAAAGATTAGTTAGTTCATGTTTGATGCACGAAGCACCCTGGTTGAGCACACACAATCCAAATATAGACTGGGCAAAACTGTGTAAGAACCACAGATCTCTCTGTTGCAGTTTAACCCGGTCATTTCTGATCGAGTTACCTGATCTGTCCTCAGTCCCTTTTCTGTATCATGAACTTGCAGAAGTGTTTAGAGTTCGCTCTTTCTCTCCCTCCTCATCGCCCTGACGATTGGGGAATAGACCTGCTCCTTGGTGTTCCATCACCTAAGAGTCGCCTTTACGGCCTTTCCAAACATGAAAGGGAGGCAATGGAAAAATATTTTTGAACCTGACGGAGCTTTTGTAAGGGAGAAGGACCGTAGAAGAAGAACCACTGTCACCAGCAGCTAATATATCACAGATTGATTAGCATTTGGAACAATCTGCCCCTCGACTTCCTGTCTTCATCTATGATCCACCCTGTGTCTGTCTGTCTCATCCTGCCCCACAATATGAAGATCCATAACATTTTTCATGTTTCCCAGCTCAAGCCTGTCTGGAATGACTGTTGAATGACTGCATTCAGTGACACCTGGCTCTAGTGATTGAAGTTCTTTTTGTTACCTGCAACGAAACTCACCTGTGTGTGGTGAGCAATTATAAATACTGAGTGAGCTGAAGTGGAGTGGAAGAAGTACCACTGGCACCTGGGATTGGGATGTATCACTACTGTAGAATTGTTTTTGCTATCATTGCAAATAAATTCCCTATTTTGAAGGAGCTTCTCACTTGACTCAAGCCTGACAATAATATGGCAAGTCCCCTAAAAAGTACAGCATACTTATAGTGTAAGATGGGGAAATTACTAAGAGACTATGTGGTACTTAAAATTACTTAATTCATTGATATTATGGACTATTTAAATTTACTTACAGAAGTTTGTGGGACTCCTTTCCTGTAAAATACCTGAAGTTAAGCAGTACTTATTCATGTACTACCTAGTTAAAATTATGTACAGTTACTTGTAGACTACTTGCAGCAGACAAAGAGCTATAATATAAAACCTGGAACAACAAATTTGCATAATGCATGACTTGTGCTTCTAGACAAAGTGATTTTATTCTTTGCAGGTGCATTAGCTGTAAAATTAACATGAAACTGTGACAACAGCAAAAACAAATACAAGAAACGTGATACAGAAAAATGATTTGGTGAGCCTGATCACACACACACACACACGTTTGATAAGGCAGGATTCATGATGCATTATTTAGGACTAAAACATTCATAATAACTGGTCATAATCACAAGCAATACAAGTACACTGTACTTTATTATTGCATCTCAACCCCAGGTAGTGTATTTATAATTATTATAAACATATATATCTTATATAATAGAAATAATAATAAACATATTATAAAAATATTAGCAACATTTGGATAATAAGTTATTTATAATATTCTTTATAGTGTTGTATGCATATATACTATGTGCTGTAATGCTATAGGACACTGAAAGTGCACGCCCTGGTGCTGCATTACGAGTCTCCGAGCTTCCACAGCTGGTTTACATCATTAACACTAACATGGGGGTCCTGGCTGGAAGTAGGGGGGGTCATTGTTAATTTATTCATGCTACTGGGTCCTCAAAGTGCACTCACTGGTGCAGCAAAGAGTCTGAGAGCTTCCACAGCCCAGAGAACTTTTCACCTGTGCACCAATCGTTCACAGCTAACCAGCAAGTGGAATTAATGAAACAGCGCTGTAACAGGATACAGTTTCTAACACTGAGCTGAGGTTTGTCTGTGTGGGAAGAAATCACTGACCTTTCATCAGTCACAGCGTTTTTTAGCATTGATGAGGCCACAGAAGAGCCTCAAACCGTTGTTGTCATTTTGCTTTCATACAAATAAAATTGAATTGAACAGTGTGGAAGGAAGAACTCTTACATTAGAGTTTGGCACATCAAGCCTCTAATATCCTGTAACATGGATTTCATTCTGTAACTGTCTTGTCCCAAAAAGCCGCCCGGCAAAATATAGAAAAGCAAACCCGCAGAGATGAAATATTAATGCAAGCATACTGCTACTTAAGTAATGCAGGGGAAAGGATGGAGAAAGCATGGATATAGATTTATCGTGCACCGAGAAGCTGCTCTATCCTCCTCCTGTCTCCACATCAGCTTTTGCTTGCGGAGCCTTCTTAAACATCACACGAGGGTAGATGCCTCCAGTCTGGCCACAGCATTTACTATCAAAGACAGAGCATTAGTTAGACCATATTGGATGAGCATGTCATTAAATACAGCTGTTACAGTCAGATAGATACCTCCAAAGTCTATATTCGTAGCACAGGAAGCACACGAGGCCGAGCACCAGCAGGACAATGAAAGCTACTACAATGACACCGATCTGGGAAGGAGGCATTCCTGAAAAGACAAACAGCCAACAACATCTAACATCATCTCAAAGGTCAAGTAGTTTGTTCAAAGGTACAAAAACAGGCATTTTCTCAGAGCTTAATACCAGTCTTGAGAAATCTGCATGCAGTTGCACTACAGTCATAATAACGCCACAAATAAATGCTGTAATTTATCTGTGAAGTCATAAATAAACAGAGTGGGTTTAGCACTAGTTTATCAAAGTTTGATCTCCTCACTAACTGGTGCTGAAGATCAGTTCTCTGCTAACATGAGCCACAGCGAGGCACCTGAGGCCTGAGCACGCTACCTGTGTATCAAATGCCTACCTGTGTCATCAATCAGAGCTTGTGGAGGGCAGACGGCTGTAAAACAACATCAGAAAATCACATTAGACTTATAAATGAACACAGAAACTCTAACACGGGCTGAACAAATAAAGACAAAAATTTTATTTAATTAAATTTAGCACGGTGATACTCACGGGTGCAGCTGGCTGTGTAATCATATGCTCTTTGCTATGAAGAACAAAGACACAGTGATTGTGATTAAAGGTTGTTTTCACAGCATAGACGTGGACGTCTTTAAGTTTAAAGAACTTAAAGACGTCCACTCGCTTTCTTTCTGAGCTCCACAGACAACCATGACCTGGATGACTGAGAACCCACACAGACATTTTCACAGTATATTCATCTCATCATTTCCAGATTAAACCCCTCCTATGAACACACTGTTCACCCCACAATGCTTAACATAACTCAGAAAATCTCCTCCCTCACATGTTTGCATTTTTAAACGTTTTTTTTTATGACTTAATTAGTTCATAACAAGGTATTTTTTTAAAGAGTCATACCTTTATCACGCAAGTGGCTGTGAAGCTAACGTTGCCGATGCATTTGGAGGTGATTAGTGTGCCAAAGCTGCTGCTCATCACGGGCTGCAGGAACAGGCCCCCGTGGTGTGCGATCACAAAATCCTAAAGTCATCGAATTTAAATAAATAATTAAGAAAACAATTCAACCACATTATATTAAAACAAGCCAGACTATCACACTGTAAGTAAGTCATAATAGATCCGAATGCCTTCTCACTGCACACATGTTGATATGTCATAGCTGCTTATGTTGGACAGATCAAACTGCTCTGGTTTAATCACACTTACGGTTGCATTGGACCACGTAAACATGCAGCGGGAAGCCTCGTTTCGTATATCAGGGGACAGGTCTGAGATGTTGTATGTAGTCTTTTTGCCAGCATGAGTGACGGTGCACATCATGTCACGCGCACTGCAAAGCTGAACAAACACCCCTGGGAACAAAATGCAGTTTGAAGTTAAGTTATGTTACAGTTATGCACATGAATATTTTATCAGCACTTAGTGCACGAGACAATGAAGGTAAAGCTCATGCTGAGAGGTCAAGGACTACGTAGGTCAAAGTAGGTCACGGTTTCATTTTCTGTGTCAGATGTTAAAGTTTAACAGTCATGTTTTGGTTCAGTAGGAAGAGATGAATAGATCAGGATGTGTGAGCTTACTACAAGCTGCCCGTTAGAAACTCAAACTACTTTCAGTATGCTGTGTCGTCCCATAAATACTGGGTCACGTGGTTAGTGGCACTACTCACACACACACACACATACACAAACAGCACCGACACGAGTGACAGCAAGGAAACCTACTCCACACCCCCTGGCCCGCCCCGTCCCGCCTCCCGGGAATTCCCTCAGTAATGCTGAAATTTTAACTGGTGACGCCATGTGTGAGTGTGATATGTGAGTTACGCCGCAGATGTAAACCGTGTTTACACGCAAAACAAAATCGATGAAACCAAACCATCTGTGGCGAACACAGAACTATTAATTCTGCACTAAATACAGAATACATGCAGAATACTACAGAAATTACTACGAATACTAGTACCGCCCCGAACTGCATAAATAACAAAATCTAATAGTGTAGGAGTACAAATACTACCGGTGCAGCAGCTTTAATATAAAGCGGTAAAAATCACAGCGAAGAATAATTATATTAATACATATTCAAATGTCCTTAAAGAAAGCCGATAGTGCTACTTCACAGAGTGACGCAACAGTCAGAACATGTATTCGCTCCAAATCTTTGCCTCTCTGTCATGCAGCTTTCACGCTTTGTTTCCAAGCAACAAAATAATAATAGTAATGATATTAATTATCGTTATTAATTAACAGGTCACTCACATAAGAGCGCGACAGCAGGAAACATCTTTCCTCGCGCGTGATCTCCACTTCTTTCATGAGCCGGCAGCCAGCTCCTGGAGACTTCTGCCTTGTGCTCGCATTTTTTCACATCGTTGCAGGAAGTGAGGCTTTCAAAATAAAGTTAGAAAGAAGAAGCTTAGATTTCACTATTTCCCAGACGTGGGTGAAGATTTATATTGGTCTTTAAATCAAATTATTTTTTTCAATTGAAGTTTCACTTTATTCCAGGTGTAGTTTTTATTCCAGTGTAGGGGACTTCCTGTTAGTGTATGAGTGTGTTTGAGATGAACCAAAAATAACAAACCATAAAGTAATATGTTATTTATCTATAATAATGCAATAAACACGACCAGTTATTAAAACCGCTGCTGAAAAAGCAATGAGTGATGCATTCAATCCAAATGGAGCAGCTCCTGCAAGCTTGTTTGGCACCGATTAAGAGTAGTTTCAACTACTGTGCGCACACACACACACACGCTTGTGCTTTTATTGTTAAAAATCCTAAGCGGAACTTCGTACTTTTGATGATGCAAGCGGGAGTAATGTAAATGTAAAGTAACAATACCATGAAAATGAGGGAGTCGGTGCAGCAGGACGGGAGCGGGTTTCGTCCTGATGATGTGATCCAAGAGGAATGGCTATGCACTGGGCTGCTGGGATTAAACCTAATTGAATGTGATACACGCGCTTCTGCGAGTACAAGCATGTACTCCTGTCCCTCAGAAACTAATCTCTAATCCTAAATGTAGTCAGTTTCAACAGATGCTGACATAAAATTCCCTAAAAAATCAGAGTGAAAGAAAATTAAAAGCATTCGTGACCTGATGTAGCTGAATAAAAAGTTAAGACCGCACCAAGGTTGAGGATCAGAAACTCTGTGAGTAATGTGCAATAAAGAAGGTGCTTTCACGTTAAAGTAGACATCAAATAGAGCGCTGCCTTGCCCACATTGTTTCAAGCTTCCAAGAAGCTCATCAGCAGAAATACAGAGAAAACAGAGAAAGCAAAAAATCCCCTTCGTTGTTT
>NW_005187489.1:650312-655248 GCF_000239375.1 Pundamilia nyererei
CAGGAGGGCATGGAGCTACCTGCCAAGGAGCAGCAGGTAAGCGCATAGTCCCTCCTGCTAGCCCTCAATGACTAAGTGTATTTGAAAATTGAGAGGTGGGCAACGACGTCAGGGGTGAGGTATAAACCCTGATGGTCATTTGGACTCCATGATTGTGCCCACCCCCACCCCCATCCCCTTCGTTGTTTCACTGTATTGTCAGACTAGCTCCTTGGAACTGACGTGAGGGTTGCTACAGTTCAGGTAGCTTTTCTAAAAAGAGACATAAGGACTCACTCTGAATGCAAGAAAAGAGTAAAGAGAAGGCACACAGCAGCTTGTGGTACAGTCACAAATACTGGTTTCCACAAATGTTGCTGCTTCAGTTTTTATGATAGCAATTTCCATGTACTCTAGAATGTTATGAAGAGTGATCAGATGAATTGCAAAATCCTTCTTTGCCATGAAAATGAACTTAATCTCAAAATTTCAATTTTCACTGCATTTCATCATTCAGCATTTCATGCCATAAAAGGACCTGCTGAGATCATTTCAATAATGTCCTCATCAACTCAGGTGAAAATGCTGACGAGCACAATGACGATCATTATGTTATGCTGACTGAGTTAGAATAGCAGACTGGATGCATTAAAAGGAGGGTGATGCTTGAAATCGTTGTTCTTCCAATTAAACATGGTTACCTACAAGGAAACACGTGTAGCCATCATTGCATGCATCCTCCTGGCAACTGTGGAATTTGTAGCAGAGCCGAATTGAGCTCCAAATGGCTCCAAAGATAAAATATATCCGTGTGCACGCTCCTACATGCTGCAGCTTAAGGGAAATGGGCTGACGTTTAAGGTCCTGCGTACATTCCTGCAGACACACGTACAATGCTGGGGGACTTCCATGATGCACCGAGCGTTTCACTTTCTCTGACCATGTGTTTATATAACACTCTGCATTTAATCATCAGTTATCTCTGGCTCTCTTCCACAGCATGTCTTTTGTCCTGTCTCCCTCCCTTCTGCAGGAGGCTTCTTCCTGTTAGATTGGCAGTGGGAAGGAAAATCTTCCCAAAGCAGTGCTTGCGCATAGGGAGTGGTCAGATTGTTGGGGGTTTCCCTGAATTACTGTACAATACGCTGTATGATCTTTACCTTCCAATATTAAGGGCCTGGAGATGACTGTTGTTGTGATTTTCACTAAATAAATAAAATAAAATTGAACCAAATTTTCCCTCTCATCTGAAAAGCTTCTGTCCCTGAAAGATGTGAAAAAAAGAAAGAAGTTGCACCCACAACACACGATAAAGACAAAATCATGATCACAAACAGAAGATTTTATTGATTTTAAACAAAAGGAAATCACACTGCGATACAGCTGGGTTAAATATATATTTCATCTACAAAGCAAACCAGCTTGAAATTGACCCTCACTAGTGAGGAGTCTCTTCTTACAAACTTTTCCACGGAGGCCCTGAGAGGTCAAACGCACTGCAACTTTGGAAAACAAGGAAGTGAGACAATAATGTGACGGAGCAGCTGTGGAAGTGACAAACGGAGAGCAAACAGCTAATAGCACACATGTATCTACAATCCCACATCAATTATGTGATGATTGTGTTTCTACTTGTGGATGTTTCTCCAAGTTCCAGTGGATTTGATCTCTCTGGGCCATCGTAAATTTCACATTAAAATCCGAATAAAAGCCCTTCATCAAACCGTCTGCATGCATAGTTTAAAAGTGAAGAAAAATCATGTCTTCAGCTGCTCCCATTGGGATCCAAGTGCATCTACAGATAAAGTGCTGCAACTTTAAATTTGTCAGGGTTTTCTTGTAAACTGCAGCAGGCTCCTTCTTTCTAGTACCGGTACCTGCAGCAGGCGGAGGTCAGTCTAAAGAGGCACACAGCATTCACTCAATCCACTGATTTTAAAGCTTAAGTTGCTGATTTTTTTCTCATAAAAATTTAAATCCTCTAATAAATTATGACATACTCTTACTTGGTAACCCTGTAGTAGCAGAATAGCCCATGAAGTCATGAAAGTGGCCTTTGTCAGGGCCATTACAGCTCTGATCTACTGACCCGGTGGACACATTTTACACATTAATGCACTAAAACAATGACTTTATTATTCAAGCGTATTTATTATACTGGGGGTCCTGAGTGGAAACTCTGCTGAGTTTCTGTAACTGCCTGACAAAAACACAGAAAAACAAAGATATATAACGGACGAATATCGTTAATAAAATACTGCAGAGGCATCAACACAAAGTTTGAATCCAGCATGTGGAGAGAAACTTTTACACGCTGCTCTCCGGATTTCCTGTCTCCACATCAGCTGGTATTCGGACTTTCCTCTGCAGTGCGGAGTCTTGCATCATGGGCGCACCATTGTTTCTTCAGTGACAAGAGAATAACTATTTAAAACACGTCAGGTAACTGTGATGCATTTATATGCTGACACAATTAAAAGAATACCTTCTAGAGCGCACGAGGCACACCATGAGGCCTGCCAGCAGTAGGACCGTCAGGATAACCATGACAGCAATCATGAAAGGAGGGATTTCAGTCAAGCAGGACTCCCCTAGTACCAAATCACAAAAACAGTTTCCTCAAAACACTTTTTCCTTTTTAGGCATTCTAGTTCTGTGATGCATGACTTTTGTTGTGCCGTAACAATGAAAGTGAAAGACAGCTGTCTGTGGTTTTGCAGCTGCAGCAATTTTACTCCAAGTAACAGAAGATGCGTGTGGTTGAAAATTTCCAGCATCTTAATCACCAATTCCTTTTAACTTTGATCTAAAAATCATACGTTATGCAGATTAAGACTTTGTCCCACCTTTTCCATCAAACAGACCTTTTGCAGGGCAGGTAGCTGTGAAAGAAAGAGAGAAAAGTCATAAAAACTTCACATGATATGAAAAGAAAAAATTCAGAACATTGCTCATGTGGGAGGACGGTGACTAACTTGTGCAATTGGCTGTGTAATCTCGAACCGTCCCCTGTGGAAAATAAACAGACAATTAGATGTCTCAGTTTATCTGAGAATTTAACTGAGAGTTTATCAGTTTACTATGTGGTTGCGATACTTCTGAGCATGTTTATCAGATTTCCACAGAGAACGAACCCACTCCTAAACTAAGCCTCTGCGCCCTTACTGTTCTTCGAAAACACTTTGCCCACAAACCATGCAAGCACAGAAACTTCACCCTCACATCTTAGATTGTGTTTTATGCTCTAATGTACCTCTAAGACGACATGTCCTTCATAGACAACGTTTGGGTAGCAGCTTGAGGTGACGAGAGTGTCGCAGCTGCTACTTATCACCTGCTTCGCGTGGTCCAGGTGGTTTGCGAGGACATTTTTCTGAAGTCAGAAAATAAAAAGAAATTTTAAAAAACAGTTCATCACACAACAAAATCACATGTTCTTACAGATATATTTGAATAAAGCTTGACCTTAAATGTATGATAATAGTGTTAACCACATCTTAAAATGGGAAGCTGCTCTGAGTCGTCCTACTCACGTCTGCAGTGATCCAGGAGAACTCGAGCTTGGATCTGTTTGCATCCATGAAATCAACAAACTTCAGGATGTTGTATTTGACTGTGCCACCACCGTGGGACACATTGCACATCAAGTCCTGTATGCTGGAGAGCTGAAGTCTACCTGTGGACAAAAATTTGCTTTTATTGTTATTTAATCTTTATATTTATGGTAAACACAAACAAGCTAATAAGACTCAAAACCGCCATTAATGTCTTTATGCTTGTATGAAAAACAGACATTGTCCTAATCCGTGCATACAGCTGTGCTGGAGTGACAAGCTCAGGTATACTGATATGCCAAACTTGAAAAATAAACACACTCTGCAGATTAGAGGTAAGATAAAGCTTAAAAGCGGTGTTTTGGGTTCTTTAAGTATAGGAAATGCTCTCATGTGACAGTCTTTGTGCCGCCTTCTTTTTTCTTCTCCAATAACTGTTAAAGTTTCAGTCGGGGCATTTTTGATACATTCTCACTTCCCTTGAAGGCATACGGGATTGTCTGGACATGTTTCATATTAGGTCTGACAGCTGGTGATTCTAGACCAATAATCACTCGCTCAGATCTGAGTGGGGCCCACAGTAATCAGTCACAGCAATCAACTCCACTGACTTAATTACACACTGTAGCAGACGTCTCCTCGGCCTCTGAATTGATTATCGATCAGGTAAACAGGAAGGAACACCACTAACGCTCACACCGCTCAAGTTCAAACAGTGAGAGCGATGCTTATCTTTGTGCCTGACTTCTGTAATAACACATGCTTGGTCAGCTTTAAATGAGCTGCAACGTCACATTTATAGCATAAATGTGCCACTTTGCTTTCTTCTTTTTCAACAAAAAAAAGTGAAGCAAAGACCCAAAAACAAAGCAACAGTGAAGCTGGGAGTGAAGGTGAGCTTTAAGTGTTTGAAGGAAAACTGAACTCATTCTAACATGAAAAACAAATAAAAGGCACAAATAAAACAATGAATGCAAAATACTCAGGAAACACATTTTAAATGAGTGCAGAAACAACGCAATGCAGCAGACTCACTCAGGTTATTCACACTGAAAGTCTTTTGTTCTTTACTCACTTGAAAGCATCGCTGCCGGTGTCTCAGTCTTCACAGTCCTTCTGTCTTGAAACGAACTGCAGATTTCTTTTGAAAGCTCCACACAGAGACCACACCTTTAATTCATCGCAGGGCCCCGCATCTTGCCCTTCACTCCTCCACCTACTTCCTCCAACTCTTTGGGGGAAGACCGAGGCGTTTCTCAGCCACAGGTTACAAATCATAACACACCAGAAAAAGGATATTGCAGGGAGTCACGTAGCAAAATTCAGCCGCCAAAACAATAAAAAGAAATGAGAAAAAAATAGGAAGAAAGTTTTTGGGTAGCTTTTTTTTTTTTTTTTTTTTT
>NW_005187489.1:657554-664067 GCF_000239375.1 Pundamilia nyererei
ATGAAGGATGAGCAGTGCTCCTTTCTTCAAAGTCACGCTCCAACCTCCGGTTTGTGGAGAAGTTCATAATGAACCAAAGCACACCTCAAAGACCAAAAATAACTTTAAAGTCATCTCACATCAGCCACGCAGAGAGAATCAAGAAGTCCTTTGGAGAAAAATAATCATAAACCACATGGTTTATGCTATACACACACTGTTGTGATTTGGTTGACCTTTGACCCAAACACAAGGAAAGAGGAAACCAAAGAAACAGACTCAGAGCCAAAATTATGCTTTCAGATTTTAAATAGAAACATTTTGCAATGTCATTCTGCAAATAATAAAAAACAGAAGTGTTTATTGCAACACTTTAGATTTCAGGAATGTTTCAGTTGAAGCATTGCAATAAAGTAAGTGCACGAATACGAGCCGAGTGAGAAAAAAAAATCCCCTTCAGCACGACCAGACAACATGTCAGGGCTGGAAACCATCTCACGCTTAACCCACGATATGGTTACTTAACTTGACCTCATTCTTCTTCTTTATTTTCTTTGTTTTTATTAACCACTACATATATCTATAACATTTTTTTAACATCTATCCATCTCAAGCTGTTTCATTATATGGCTATGAGGATTAAAACCACTTTGATTACAGCAGGTGACAGACTGTTTTGGTTTGGTTTGTTCTGAGACTGCAAATTCTTTGCTCCAGGAAATCTCTAAATTCTTCTTCCACCGCAATGCACACCAGTCACGTAAGGTCGCACGGTTGTGGCCTAGTTACCTCAACGTGAGGATGACTGTATACTATGGCATGCTCTGCCAGACGGCTTCATCCCTATTGGCTGACACTACTCACACCACATCCATGCGTGTTCTGTATACTAGTAATGTTACATAAGCTGCTGTCTGACCTGCAGTAACCTCACAGAAAGGGAAACATGACATCACCATGTTATGGAGTAGCATGTGTGAAAGTCAATGTTTTGGGTCAAACAGTTTGTGTCTGTGGCTGAATATAAGCTAAAGATAAATACTGTATATAAACAAGCAACGAGTTTGGAGTGTCGCTGCAGGTTCATGTGCAGGGAAACTCCCACCAGTGATTTTTCTTGCAGTGAATTAGAAAAGCCCCTCTGCCCTCTTCCTTCCTGTTATGTACACACACAGTAAATGCTGTTGGAGTTACACGGCCACCCGCAGCACCAGCATGCATTCTGGATTTTATAACTACATTTTTAAATTTTACATCAGCAAAAAAATGAAGAACGTTTAAGGACTCCTCTGTAGCTTCATCAAAAAGCCCCCCACCCCACCCCAGAACAAGACTCGTGACTGTCATTGCTTAAATGTGCAGAGGCATCGTGTTCTGAAGTGGCAGCAGCACAAACATGACCAATCATTTCCTTGTGCATGTGTCAACCCACCTGCTCAGCTTCAATTGGCTCAGAACATATCACCAGATAGAAGACCCAAAAAAAAGCCCCTGTAGGAAAAACAGGAAGAAAGAAAAAACAAACTCAAACCAAGCATGAGCTGCAAAAAACACAATGAGCTCATGAGTCTGAGCAGAAGCTTTTAATGACTAAAAAAGAAACAGTAATACAACAGATACAGAAACAAATGTTTGATTGACAGCATAAAATATACACTTCATAAGGACAGCGTAAAGAGGACACATGACGAGTAGTTTAAGATCGCAATGTTCATCTTTATAACTTATATAATAATAAAAATAATATATTTATATATAAATAATATCGTTTCATATAGTAGCATATAGATAGTAAGTTATCTATATTTATCTTTATATTACTATATGTTATATATACTATGTGCTGTAACGCTATAGGACACTGAAAGTGCACGCCCTGGTGCTGCATTACGAGTCTCTGAGCTTCCACAGCTGGTTTACACGGGGTGGGGAGGTTGGGGGGGGGTTATACTAATGTATTAATGCTTTTTGGCTCCTCAAAGTGCACTCGCTGGTGCAGCAAAGAGTCTGAGAGCTTCCACAGCCCAGAGAACTTTTCACCTGTGCACCAATCCCTCACAGCTAACTGGCAAGTGGAATAAAATCAACAACGGGATCGAGGCCGTAACCGGATACAGTTACAGTAACACTAATCAGTGAGCTGGGGTTCAGCTTTGGCAAGTATAATGCAAAACAGGAGGGTTCGAATCCACTAAACAGCTACCCTGAGGTACCCCTGAGCAAGGTACCGTCCCTACACGCTGCTCCCCGGGCGCCCAGTGGCTGCCCACTGCTTCAGAGACGAATTTTCCCGTGGGGATCAATAAAGTAGACATTACTACATTATTATTATTATTATTATTATTATTATTATTATTATCATTATTATCATTATTATCATTATTATCATTAAGTAATGCTTAAAATAAAAGGTCACACATGACTTAGAGTTTAGCACCTCGAGTCTCCAGCATCCAGTCACATAAGTGTCATTCTGTCACTCATTACCACCACTGTGCTGTCATTAACTGTGCCAAAGTACGAACAAAGAGAAACTGAAGATGAGTCCAGAGGAAGTGTCCACACTCCCACTGCATCTACACTTACTGTGTAGATGCAGTGGGAAACTACAGAAAGCATCCACTCACAGGTGGAAATTAACCTTTTCATGCACACTCTACTTCAAAGTGAAAAAAAGGGGAAAGATCATCGTTTCAGATCTGTTCTTTCTACACAATTTCTGGCTTTGCTGCTTCTTTCTTCCCAACGATGTAAAGTCCTCTGGTTTGCCCACAGCGGCATCTCCTGCCAATGAAAACAGAGCAGCAGTTATGAACACGGCAGATGAGGACACAGCATGTCATTGTATGATTTATATACGGGGAGAAGATTACCTGAGATTTTCATTTCTGCAGCACAGGATGATGCATGCAAGCGCTATCACTATCACTATGACAATGACAATGACAGGGATGATCCAGTGATGAGAGTTCCCTGAGAAGGAGAACAGATTTAATAATATTTAATATTGCATTAAAGGCCAAATAAATTATTCACAGCTAATAAAAACAGTCACGTCCTCAGAGTTTATTACCTCTCTTAAATAACCTGAATGGGACGTCACACAGCATGCAACACTGTTATTTAAAGATGATGTCATAAATAAATAGAGCGGGTAAAAAGTACTAATGTAACAAAGTTTGATCTCTCCACTGTAACTGGTGTTACAGATATGTGTTATCTAATAATGAGGCCCTTTCCTGCATTTGTTCATCACGTGTGAAAACATGCAGACGCTGCCAAACATTCCTGTGATTTAATCACGTTTCATTTCAGTTTCGTCTCTTTTAGTGACACACAGACACAGTGACATAAATACTGACTGTTTTTTTCACCTTGATCTCCGGGCAAAGCTACGGGAGGGCAGACGGCTGCAAAAGAACACGAGAAATTCATATTTTACTTCAAAATTGATGAAAACAAAAACCAGACACAATGTGAGGACGGGGCAGCGATACTCACTGGTGCAGTTGGCCGTGTAGTCGAGAGGTTTCCCCTACGGAAAACAAAAAGAGACAGTTATTAGGATGAAGTACTGCTGACAGGGTTGTTTTCCCTGCATATTTATTTTGTGATTAGCAGATTTGCAGAGTAAACTCAACCTCTCTTGAGCAAACAGCACTATTCACACTACAACACGTCCGATAACACAGGCAAGTTTTTTCCCTCCAGTGTGCAATAAAGTTTTTTCTCATATTTGGAGGGTTGTACCTTGGAGTTGACGTGTCCTTCACAGAAAAGGTTTTCGATGCAAGCTCTGACAGTGAGAGCGTTGAAGCTGCAACTTATCACCACAGCAATTTGATCGACGTGGTTGGCGAGGACGTGTTTCTAAAGTCAGCAAATGAAAACAAATAAAAATGATCAGCCTGTCATGCGACAAAATCCCGAATAAATACAAATTACATGGAACCCTTTAAAGTTTATGATATATATAAGAGAACATATATGTGAGAGGTCACTCACGGAGACGTTAAACCACGAGAACTCGGGCTTCTCCACATCCTTGTCAGAAAACTCGGTCTGGAGGGCGTACGTGGTCGTGCCATCATCATGGGAGACGGTGCACTTCACTGGCTGCCCGCTCAAAGCCTGCACGAACACACCTAGGAACAGAAAGATGAGGTTTCTTTATTCTGACCAATTACAGTAAGCTTTATAAATAAATGCAAACGTTATTAAGCATGTTGTACATTTAAATATAACCGTCGGGGCAAAGAGTGTGCTCAGGTGAGACAGTTACATGCAACTGATTTATATCAAATAAAGAAACACTATGCAGGGCGCATGTTTTTGCATAATCCATACAACAGTGTACTGAGTGCAGTTTGCATAAAGTTTGGAAGTTTATATTTGTGGTCTGAGGCCAGAGTTATTGTTATGAAGCTGTTTTTTTTTAGCTGATGCCAAAGACGAGCTCTCTGCTGAGCTTAAATAACAACAATTAACAGATTAACTACATCCTGTGGAGATGAATGACCCATTTTTAAACCTGAGTGAATCAGTTTTAGTTTACTTTTAGCTTTGGTCAGCTTACAGTGTGTTAGTCATTCTGATCCTTGTGAGTCCCTTCTTTGTGTATTTGTCAGGCGTGTTAACATTTGTAAACATTGTCTCGTGTGGGAGGAGGGGCAGCTGATAAAAATGCTACGCAGTCGCATAAAAAAAAAAGGTCACTTGGTCACTATAACAGTAATAACTCAGAGTGTTTGGGGAAACCTGCACTCTGTACAAAGCTCAATTTCTTTAAAATCTTTTTTTTTAATCACTGACAAAGTCAAATATCCGGATGTTCAAGTTTTGGAACAGAAAGGTGGGCCCGCAGGGGAGTGTCATGTCTAGGAAATGATGTAATATGGCCTGATCTTGTGACTCGTCTGGCTCGTGACTCGTGTCGGTTTTCTGTTGTCAAACAAGCACACACACACACACATACACACGTGTGTGAGTGAGTGAGTGAGTGAGTGAGTGAGTGAGTGAGTGAGTGAGTGTGTGTGTGTGTGTGTGTGTGTGTGTAGACCTTTAAACCAACCTGAACCAAACCGTAAAAATCTGAACCAAACCTCCTCTGCTACACTAAACTAAACTTCATCTAAAGAAAAACAGATAAGAAATCAGTTTAGGGCGTGACGATGAATCCAGCTACAGACGACACGTGGAAATAACTGCAGTGCAGATTACACAACAGGAAACATGTTAGTGTTACCTTCCCGAGGTTGTTAGTAAAACAAGATCGCATCACTGCTCGAGTAAATTTAAGTAAAGACAGTGAAAGCTGTCGAAGGCTGACTGGATACCGAGTGACGCAATCTCACCCTCGGCGTGCTCCTCTCACAATCACACGGACATTCACCACATAAAAATACTTTCCCCTTCGTCATACAGAGCACACACGCTCTGCTTCCAGGAAGCTTTTTTAAAAGTTCTTTAACACAAAACTCACTCAGCAGCAGCGCAGCGCTCAGCCTCCACCCTCCAGCCATCGCTCTGGTGACTAAATGCTAAACTTCCTGAGCTCCTGTCTTTGTTCTCACACGGTCTTCTCTACCAAAACTCCCCTTCAAAAAAGCGCTCAATGCCACGCCTTCAAAATAAAATGTGCTGAGAGTTATATGATTTAAAACACATGAAAGGGAAGACTCACTGCAAACTAACACATACTGATCTCTGATCAGCTTCATCCTCTACTCAGATGGGGATGCACTCATTCACAGCTCAAAGGGAGTCACTGAAAGGTTAGACGAGCATAAAAATGATGTGAATCCCATGGAAACACATTCACTTAAATCTTTTAATAAGTTCTGCTGAAGGTCGACTCGACGAGCCCAAGGCCTGTTACCTTTAGTGATCATGATCGATTAGATCTTTGCCAGCATAATAAGGATTGTTTGGCAGCTCTCACTGGAACCACTGATACTCAGACCAATGAGTATTGGTCAATGTGTGGAGTCATCGGTCTTCCACACTGGAGAGTTTCACATGATCATGGACTGCGAGGGTCGCGACCATAAAAAGCACCTGCTTCAAAAATGTGCAGCAGCCCACATGGACGAGCCAAATGCAGTCTCAGGAAGAGCTTTAAAGATTGAGCTCTTTGGCATCAATGACGCGTGGTATGTTTGGACGAGTTAAGATTCGGTTTTCAAAGCTAAGAACACTGAACCAGCTGTGGAGCATCAGAAGCTGTTCTTCTGCAGTGGTGCTGGCACACTACACAAAGAGGAGCAGGACTACCTTCAAATTCTCTGAGACAGTTGAAACTTGGACATGATGGGGTTTTCCAACAGGACACATTAAACCTGGTTTTGGAATAAATAAAAAAGGCTAACGCTAAAGCCACGACCTTATTTAAAATCTGAAGTCGGGTCCGTGCCAGGAAACTAACCAATTTTAATTTAGACTCCACCTTTTGGTTCAATATCCAACCAGAATTGTGCCAGAAGCACCAGTTTAGCTCACCGGGATGAGCAGGCCTGTGTTGCATGTCTTCCCCTC
>NW_005187489.1:664140-678459 GCF_000239375.1 Pundamilia nyererei
GTTGATGGATACTAAAAAGGTCAAGATACAACTTGTTAAGTTACATTTAACCATATATTAAAGGTGTGTATGTCTACACTTGAGTCTATTGAAACCTAATGTTGTTAAAGGCTGTACAATCATTTCACCAATCAGTTCAAAGAAATTATTAAAACTCACAAATTATCATGACATTCATTGACATTACATCCATGCTGAATGTAAACTCTTGACCGTCTCCATTACCATCACCAAAACACCCAATCAAGGATTTTTCCTTTGGAGATGGCACACTGACCGTGCACTCAGCCAGTTTTTTCTGATGTCACCTGTCATCAGTAAAGTCTTTAAATCTTAGTATATTTCTAATTATTCAAAAATATATGTGACTGGATTCAGATGTGCTGGACTGAGTTAAAGATGAGTTAAGGTTTGTAAACAGCCAAAACTTTGAAGTGGGAGTTTGATTATTGATGTTGCTGCTAAACCTGTTGAGCAACCACTCATACTGAGCCAGCAAAAAGTGCCTGCTTTATCATTCCCCCCAGTAGCCTTTTAATAACATACTTTACAGTTAATGTCTTTAATGTGTGATTTTATTTTGAAAAAAACAAAACAGGAAGGATTCTGGAAAAAAAAGTCATATTAATGACCTGATGCAACCGCTGCGTAGGGTGGCGAAATCATTCGCTCGTGATGACGAAACGTGACGACTTCACCCAGACTGCTTTATTTTGAAAGTATGTAAACAAATGAAAGCACCATTAAACAAGTTTTATCAGCAGCTGATATTTACAGACCCTGTGTAACCATCAGCTTCACTGCATGGCAATAAATTATGTTTAGTTATGTTTAATCTCCAGTAATCTTTCTACATTAACCACACAGGTGCACGGTGCTGATAGGGAGTAGGTGAGGATAGTTTTGTTTGTTTGTTTATTTTTAACACTGTATGTTCAAATAAAATAAATGTCATTACAATATATAAAGCATTCAAAGTCATCTTTTTTAATTCATGAAAATGGTGATGTAATATGAACACACTGACCCATTTTCAGGCTTTTCAGCCATGTTCACTTAAATCATTCCTGAATAACGTAAAGTCAAGTTTTCAGGGAGGAAGCTGGTGAAGCAGGAAGAACTGTTTGTGAACTGTTTGGTACAGAAGAAGGGTCTTCTATGAGAAATATGTGTGTCAAGTATAAAAGGAGTCAACATAATAGAGCAAAACAAGACTAACTGGTTGTGCGCACCTTGGGAGTAATAACTGCAATCAAATATTTACTGATAACTGTCAGTGAGTCTTTCACATCACTGTGGAGGAAATTTGGTTCACTGTTCTTTGCAGGATTGTTTTAACTCAGGTCCACTGGAGGGTTTTCCAGCATGAACGACCTTTTTAAGGTCATAAACAGGCCTTAAACATACTGTGAGACCTGTGTCCTTAAAAATGTCTACATTGGATTTTTTTTTTTTTTTAAAGTGTGAGGTTGAAATTTGGAAAAAGGTCAACTGGACGTCTCCCAGATGGCCACAGTTCACCCCACAGTACTAGGGTGAACGTGTTACCGGCACCAGACCTAGGGGAATCTGGACCGGCAGCAAGCGGCACACAGGCTAGAGAGCACTGCGTAGCCAAATATGAGCAAACTGTGGATTAATAGAGAGGACACCGAAGTTAGCGTCTTGCTCAGGCCGGAGCTCATTTATTTCTGCATATACACAATACAAATCACACTAGACCATGCATTCTTCCCATAAAATAACAGAGTTCATAAACAAAAATGAAGTTACAAAAAGCATTCTCTCAAAAGCAAAATAAATACAAACTAATTCAAAATGACTTTACATACTCACAACTTAAACAAAACACTCACGGTTAAAGCCAACATACCAAAATAACCCATCTCACATTCACACAACCTTTCCCCACATTCGCGCCATATACGCTATTACTTTTGAACATGGCGTCCCTTGAACGCAACACAACATGGCGGCAGACGACTGCAACGTTGTTTCACCAACAAAAAGCTTTCCTCTTAATACATGTACTCAGTACTGCTTGGCTAACACTAAAACAAACACTACAACACATTTTCGGAAGTCGCAGGTTGCCACTGTCATAGCATATACTTATAGTGCTACGTAGCATTATAGCATTATGCCGATGATACACTAATACTCATTACAACAAAATACCACAAAACAACATCATCACTCTCATCTCAAAATATAGCCGAACAGTTGTTACTCAACTTACATGACATTTAGAACCAGTTCGGTAACATAAAAGTTTGTTTGTCAGTACCTGTGGATTAATAGAGAGGACACCGAAGTTAGCGTCTTGCTCAGGCCGGAGCTCATTTATTTCTGAGCTGCGCATGCGCAGAGCCTATAGCTAAAGTCTCTCTGGTAGTTCCACAGCAGTGCAAGAACACCATCTACTGGCATAATGAAATATAACCAATATAACAACACATAAAAATGTCAAAATAAGTCACAATAATAAACAAAAAATAAGGGGGTAATTGGTTTTCTTACAAAAATAAACATGTAGCTTTTTTTAACCTGCTACAAACGCATGACCGAAGCACATTGGTGAGTCGGGCTGTGGAGAGCACCTGAGCAGAGATGTTTAAAGGATGTTGGATTATACAGTGCAGGTCTAATTGGACTGTTCAGAAATGCCAGGAGAGACTCCTGTCTACAGGAGAGCTGCTGGATCCACAGCCAGGCTGCTGATGAGCTCATTTCTAATCTCGTCCATCCCGGTTTCTCCCAAAGAAAATCATCTTCAGCTCGGCCTCCTGTCTCCAAACCAAACACCACAGCAGGTCTCACTGCCATCTTGTAAACTCTCCTTTTCACACCTGCTGCTATCCTTCTGTCACACATTACCTCTGACAATCGTCTCCACCTGCTCCACCCATCCTGCACTGTCTGTTGCTTTGGATGGTTGACACCAGATACTGAAACTATTCTACTTTCAATACTTCACCTCGATGTGTCTTCTCCTTTCTGCCTGCCGTCCACTCTTAGCAGAGATCAATGTTTTCTGTGAACATGAGAGCCCAAGGTGACTCATACCTGGCCTCATCTCTCAGGCCGTCCATAGTTAATAATAATTACGGTTATAATTATTATCATCACAGTAGAAAAAGCAGTATTACACCCACTTTAACAAAACAATTTCCAAAGTATGGGATATTTGATGCATGACGTAACTTATAGTTAAACAGCTTTCAAAATGTATTTAAAAGAAGAAAATAAAAAATCGGCTGTATGTTCTTGTATGTTCCACACGATGGCGCACTGAGACAGCTTCTTTTACCCAGGCGACGGCTGGAGCTCTTTGAGAAGTGGACCACACAATAAGTAAACGAATAAAAGACGTAAATACACGACCCAAATTTCGACCTTTGGCTCGACGAAGCAGTGAAATAACCGAGATCCGTCTGTAATCCTGTGCGCATGCGTCTCCAAATGCAGAAAAAACATGAGGATTTGGCGCCACCTTCTGAGTTTTGCTAGTTAAATGTACACATTTATCTTAAGGAAAAAGAAACTTACAATTACAAGCTACAAGTATTTAAATATTTTTAAATAAGAGGGTTGACTCATTGAAATAAGCCGATCTGTGAGCGCGCAGTCTCAGAAACAACAAATGTTACCTGTGAGGCTCACCACCCCCTCCTTCTTGGACGCTGACAGATGTCGTCTCAGGACTCCGACAAGCAACAGCATCAAACTCTCCTGAGCGCTCATGATCATAAACTTTATTTTTAGTCATTAAATTTTTTAATTAAAATGTTAGATTTGTGCAGATTTGCCTCACGCCACTGTGCGAACAAAGGTATTTCTATTACGATGTCTACAAACAATTTGTGATTATTTTATTATTTCTTTTATCTATAAATAAAAAAATATACATGCAAAAGCAAGCAGAGTTTTATGAGCTCTGAATTAGACAAATCAGTCCAAAAAAAGAAAGAGAGAAAAGAAAACAGGCAGCAAATCCCCACAGTGGAGAAGACATGACATAAAAATAATATTCAACATTTAGATTTCAGAATAAAACGTGACACACACTGATAATTGGATTTTTATTGAAAACCAATGAATTAAATTAAATGAATATATTAACAAATGCTAAAATAACACTGGGATCCATCCCTGGGAAAAATATAGTAAACTGGTGGAGTGAACATAATTTAACATATGGTGATGGAGCGCCGCGTAACACCTGCATCCTCTCACACTGCTTGTTTTTTACAACTCTTTTCAGGTCGTCTTCAGCGATGGTGAAGTCTCACCGAGGGTCAAATATTTAAGGATGAGGAGGAAAGGCGAACAGAGGCACTGCATATAGTCCTAAATGATGAGGCTGACACGTGTGGACATTAAATTCCCTTACATGAAATGTGTGCTTTCGAACACGGATGAATGCAGAGTGCAAAAATAGATTTTGCAATACAAAAAAAAAAAAAAAAAGATTGTCACTTTGTTCTTATTACACAAACACTCTCTGACCAACACATACACACTGTTTTTTTAAAGCTTTTGGTGCCCAACAAAAGGCCGAAGCACGCAGGTAGTAACCTCACCAGTGAGTTTCCCTCAAATCCAGTTACAGTGCTCCATGTTCAGGTATATAAAACACTCACCAGCACCCTCTGTGACCTCACTATGACACAAACGGCACTCGGCTCACTTTGCACACATATACACTGCACATTCACACAAACACGTGGTGTACACAAGCACAAACACAACAGTAAACAGACACAGGAGTGACACACAGACTGCAACGCACATTAACTGACTGCATGTTTTTCTTTTTAAAAAGAGGAATAAATGGTTTGTATTGCTTTGGCCTGTTCTGTGAGCAGCCTGCTCGTGTCGCCTTCCTCCTCCGGTCACGCAACTACGCATGCATCAGAGAGAAGACGACAGCAGGGAGGCGGTGGGGAACATGGCGGATGTCACAGTGTCCGTTTCGTCACTGCAGTGTTCGGACACGTTTACCACCGGGATCCTCGTTTCCCTGGTTTTCCCTTCTTGGCCCGAGGCTTCACGTTAGAACCCCCACGTGTCTTTTTGTGCCGTGAAGTCCGACTCCTCTTGGTCCCATTTGCCGGGGGACAGGCACTCTTCAGTGCTGAAGTCCTGAGGGTTCACCCCAATGTCCAGGACCTGGGGGTTAGTGCGAGACTCAGCGAGTCTGTAGCGACAAAGGGGAAGAAAAAAAAAAGAAAAGACATTTTATTAGCGGCTTTGGTAAAACTATAGACTGTACATAAAAGATGGACATGGCTTCCATCTGAAGCTCTAAAGATGACTGGGGTGCAGGGCAGAATCGCTGAGATGGAGTCGGCAACGTCTGGAGGAAGCTCAAAGGAGAGATGTTTCTCCTCTGTGCTGATAGGACCCAGTTGAGCTTGCTCGGGGTCTAATTAGGCTTCCTGGACTATTTTTGAGGTTCCACACAACTGGGAGGAGTTCCCCGCAGAGATCGCATCCGGTTTGGGAATGTCTAAGGAAGCAGTGCTTTCAAGTTCCCAGAAGGAACTTGAAAGCACTGCTGAAGAAAAGGACATCTGGAACACTTCAAAGGATAATGTCCATCTTTTGTATACAGTCTATAAAATCTGATTTTCTGTTTGCAGTGTTTACAGATCTTTGATAATGGTCAGTACAGCGTGCACAAAAAACAGGAACATAAAAATGGACATCAAATTTTTAATGAAAATGATTAGAAAATAATAACAATGTGGCCAGATGTGGAAATGAAACAAATCCCGTATTTAAACAACCATAACAATCTAACACGAGCTCCTCTGATCATAAACAGAAGGGCTCTTTTTTACTTCGTATGAACGTGCCACTCTCCGTCTCTGTGTTAAAGCTGACGGATGTGAGGCAAACACTCAAACATCTGTGATGACGGCGTGGACAAAATAGAGGAAACATCAGGATCTGTGGCAGAAACGTCCCTCATACTTTTTTTAAACAGTGAAATGGTAAAAGAGTGAAGGCTTCCTCCTCACTGTGCTCTAAAGTTAGTCGACTGGCTACCGTTCTGTGCTATGTTAATGGTTCCTGTCATGAAACATGATGTGGAGACACGTGGGGTGGTTGATCACGGCTACCCGCACAGATGAGCAGGCTTAAACAGTGAGGTTGACGACAGGACGATGAGGTCACAACATCCAGTGACATGATATTATTACCTGAGTAGGATTCAAAGCTATCCAGACTGCGGCTGAGGGTGCAAAGAAAACATCACAAGTCAGGCAACAAACTCTCCTGAAAGGCCTAATTATAAAGCAACTGGACTGATCCAGCCAGCAGAGGGCAGTGCAGAATCTCAAATCCCAACAACAGTCAGAGCTGACAGAGGCAGTGGACAGGCTGGTGACAAATTAAAGGAAAGCTCTGAAAGCTTGTTGTGGCTCTGTTACTCTGTGTGAGGGCATCTTGGCAGCTTTGTTTAGAACCACCGAGCTCACCTTCAGCCTAGCAGGAAACACTGCTGTGCTGATGGGAGGCTGACAACACAGCGACATGAAATGCAGTGAAAGCCACATGACGGCCTCGATCGGTTCAACAGATTTTGGAACGACACGTCCATCACTGCCCTCGAGCACCGACGAGGGGTGCTGCATCCCTTCAGTAGAACTCTGAGACTCTTTCAGACGCGCTTTTAAAAACCATCACTGTGGGAAATGTTACCGAGTCTGAATGCATGCTCTCACTTTAAGAGTGAGCGGGTTTCTGAGCTCAGTAAAAAGCACGATTATTTAGGAGCATGAGAAAAAAAGAAATGAAACAAAAAGTTCAAGCATTGCTTGTTACTTTATGAACTGTGAAACATCCTGCAGTTTCACAACACTGTGTACTTTGGCTCATTCTGGTGATCAAAATTGGGCCTTTAAGGGAACAATCCAGCAAACAATAGGGCATAAATTTAGCACTTATAGCAGTACTTCTGTCAGCTTTACACCCTTCTTACTGACATCACCTATGGCCATCTAAAAGATAAACTATTAAATAACAGGAAGGTTCCAAAAGAGTCATACGGATGCGTTTCTTTTATTTAAGACAGCAAAATGTCTTTAAAATGCAGAAAACCTTGACTTATCCTCTGAGATTTAGCATGAAGTTAAACCTCACTGACAGCGAAGAAAGGGGAACAACTCAAAGGTGCTTTTTTTTTTTTTTTTTTAATTAAAAATGTTTACCAGAAAATACTTTGACTAATCGACATCAGGGAGACTAATATTTTTAACTACTGTCTAACAAAGTTTATTGATAACACTTTCCTGAAACAGTTCAAATGTCCTGGATCACAAACAACAAGTTTATTTAACGCATTAAGAAACTCTTAATTTGTGCCTGTGTGCAAAGCAGCTACATATGGTGCGTGTGCTGCTCGCCCCTAATAATGAGTTACAGACCCTCTGACCACTAATCTCTGCTGCTGCTGTTTCTTTAATCTGAAATAATACCGAGCTGTTTCTTAATCAGACAGAACAGTGATTAAAAAGTCACATTTACTGTGCTGTAAACAATCCATTAATCTGGAGCTTATTTCACTCCTCGTGCTAAACTGTAAACTGTAAATAACTTCATTACTCAGTGACATCCTCATTCACAGACTCATAAATTGCCTCTAATTTTTTCACTCTCTCGCTCTGACCCCTCATCAACCAGCACAATCAGCTCCTCCTGACAGACAAAGAAGTCGACCTTTCCCTCAGGGAATCCGAACTTCCAGTTAGCGGATGCATCTCTGCTGATGCTGGGAGCATCCTCGTTAATCACAGAGAGGGCAGCTAATGGTGCTAGGGTGTAATTACAGTGTGTGCAGACAAATAATCATCTGATAACGGGGCTAAAATGGCCTCTTAGTGCTTGATTACAGAGACTGAGCCGCCCATTCGCCCGCCACTAAATGAAAAGTGAGAGGATGTGAGGCCCACTGCAGAATTAAGAGGGAATGAAAAGCGGAGCCAAAGGAAATAAACGCAGTCGTAAAAAGCTGAACGAGTCTTTATGGCAGTAAAATGAAAAGCTGTAAACATTTGCAGAGTGCAAACTTGACAGCAGACCACCGCCGCTTATCAGAGAGGCCTGCCGATGGAGCCCAAATTGAAGCATCAGTCACAGCGGCCTCCAGCTCCACTCTGACCAGTTTGTTGATGGTACAGACAGAAGTTAAGCAGAGACAACGGACTTCCCAGTCAACCTTGAACCTGAAGACCTCGTGTTTCCTGTGCTTCATATTCAAGTTCCTAGTTTGATGTACAGTCATGAAAACATTCAAAGTTTCAACAAACAGCCTCAAACTAAACAAACTTCCTCTAGATTTGTGTTTCGAGGCAGTTTTCCAAGTACAAATTATCCTTTCATTTTCATTCCTTCCAAAGAGCTTTTGTTTTTTATAGCAGTTAACTATTTTTGTCCTGCATCCACTTTTTTAAATTTCGTTTTTGGTTTATTTGAACTATAAAAGCCTCGCTTGGTATGCACTCAGACGTCTGCTCTGTTGAAAGTGTCATGTGTAAATGTTCCTGTGGTCCAACCTAGTAAGATATCAGAGTTAGATTATCAGCTGTGAGGGCAAAAAGACTTTCCTATACTGCAAATAACAACATCTTCACTGAGCTTGGGATATAAATACCAAGCAATCCGTCTTCTTTTCCCCCCTCGTAGGAAATCGGTGTGTGGCAATCAAAGCCTAGAAAGGCAGCATGACTCAGGGAGGGTGTCAGCTGAGTCAGGGCCTGTAAACTGAGCCGGGGTGAGTCAAGCGGAGGGAGAGGCAGTGTTTACTACAAGGTGCAGCCCAAACTACAGACTCCTGATCCCAAAACAGCAGCTCATTAGAGCCTGAGCTTCAAGGAAAACCCAAATTAACTCATCTCCTCACCTTGAGAAAGCCTCGTCCAGACCGTCCTCCAACTCCTGCCAGACAGAAAAAACACACACACACACACACACACACACCGGTTAAATTCAGAGTTTTTGTCTTATGAGGTGATAACAGTCCTTACTTATTATACATTAACATGCACAAAGTCTCCTCTATGCTCTCAGGAGGTTGAGTTATGCTGTTTGCAGCCCCACACCCTCGCCAGTTATGTGATAAGGCCCGTTCTGTTCAATAGGCTATTGTGTGCTTCATCACGGCAGCGGCTCGGCTGTAGAATACACTCCTTTGAATACAACAGGTACAGTACATCACTCGGACGCTTAATCACCATTTCCAGCACGGCAGTCTTCTTATCAAGCTGAAACAGCTGAAACGTACTGACCAGCCCTTCTCTCGTCTTACCCATACAGTATTGTTGTTCTCTGTTGCGTGATTATGCACCGTAAAGGGATCCGACTGGGTCTGCTTTGTTCCTGAGTGGGTCAGCGCCGCGTTCGCTCCCTCAGCCAAATCCAAAAGTTTCCCCGTGGCAACCTCTGAAAATCAAAACAAAGTTTGTAACATTAATTTACTCCTAAAAACCACACGGACACCTGTGATGGTCAACAAACACGAAGAAGCAGGAAGTCAAGTGGCTAAAGTGGGCACATGAGGTTCTCCTCATGTTCGAGGCCGAGGGCTGGATTGATCTCTGTGAAAGTTTGTGCTGAAGGTCGACGATGGGCAGCGACGAACACAATCATATCCAAATAAACTAAAAAGCACAGAAGCAAATTAAAAGACGAGACTCTCGTCCAACACAGGAGGCGGTTGGAACTCAAACACAGCTGATGCTGAACAGATTACATGCGGTCAAAGTTTCAAATCAACGTGCTCAGCCTTAAAAATAGTTTGTTAAGATGTCATAGAGCGATCCATCTGTCCATCTCCCACTTATCCGAAGACGTTACAAAGATCTCAGGATCATTGAACTCTCTCCCTGCTAATCCAGAGTGAGAATTGCACCTTTTTCATACAGAACCATGACAACCTGACGAATCGCCACCTTATCATAGTGGCGGTGTTTGTGCATTCCTGGTTCCTGGTGTGATCCTGGCAGCAAGAGCTCCTGTTAGGGTTTCCCATGCCAAACTGGTCCCAGGCGACACAAAGGGACCCTCAGTAGCTTCTTGGGCCATAGAGACATGGTCATCTCAGTCTCTGTGAGCACAGAAGCCCCACCCCTTTCTGTTTCTGAGGGGCAACCAATCAGAAGACAGTTGATTTAAAGTAAAGGCCATAACAGCTTGTTTGTCGGGGGCCTGTGTAGCAGCTCAGTATGAAATAAAAGCTAGTTTAAAATGTGAATCATGCAAAGAATGAAAATATGGAGCTGGAAAAAGGCAGAACAGCCCCCACACTTCTCGTTATCAAGCTTCTAATGCATCTCATCAATTCAGCCATATGTGGGACGTCACTTAGTGATAAGTGAGCACGCAGTAACCCCACGCCTGACTACGGCGGCACTGCTGAACTGTAATGGGATTGGCTCGTAATGGCCCTGCCTGATGATTAATGCGTGTCAATAATGTGTGTCAACACTAATTTCAGTCGAGTCTTTAGGCTAATGTCACCCTCTGAGAACAGTAAAACCACAGTAACTCTTCTAATGGTGGGATATAAATACTCTTCAGTCCTTAGCTGACCTTTTTACTAGATTTTATGCTCCTTAAGGGAAAATGGTCCCGTATAACTGAGTCAGCATGCAATAAGATTTTCATGCAGTCTGTCCTGTGTGTCAACAGAAGGCATTCAGACCGTCTACTGTTATGAAAAAGGAAATACTGTGAGACAGACCTTCACGGGGAGCGGAAGGACTCATCTGATGATTAATGCTGCTCACTTAAAAGCTTATTTATTACTATAGTGAAAGACAAGGTCTGTGAACAAACAAGGTAGAACTAATTCATCAATCAATTACCTGAAAGGTGATTAACAAGCAAACTTTTTTTAAAGTGGATAAATATTTAAGATGATACCAAAAGTTTTTTGTTTCTTTTGATTTTAAACTGACAGTCGTCTTTTTGACGTCTAAGGTTTTATAGATCAGGATACAACAACAAAAAAAAGCATCTATTCTTCGATGAACAACAGCGTTGCAGTCAGGCTGAGGTCTGGATTTCGTCTGGGCCACTGCAGCACCTCCATTCTTTTCTTTTTCAGCTAATCTGCAGATTTGCTGCTGTGTTTGGGATCACTGTCCTGTTGCATAACACAATTTGGATCAAGCACATCTAACTCTGGAATACTTTAAAGTTCACGAGAGAGAAGAAGCTTTCTCCCAGTAATCCTTCAAAACAAGCTATACTTTGTAACTGTGCTGTCATGAACTTTAAACCTTAAGCGCTAACTGAGGCCTGCAGAGTGTAAGATGGAGTGATTTGGGGGTTTTGTTGGCTCTTAGTCTTTTTGCATTGTTTGACCTTGGGGTGACTTTGCCGTGGTATCCACTCCTGGGAAGATTGGCAGCTTCCTGAATGTTCTCCGCTTGTGAATAATCGTTGTCACTGCAGAATGATGGACTTGAAATTGTTTGAAAGTGTAACACTTCGCAGCAAAACCTGCTTATTTAAGACCACCGTTGATGTTTTTCCTCCTTTTCCTCCTTGGCATTACGTTCCCACACCTGAAAGCTTCCAATCGGCCTTTTATAGATGTGCTCACACTTGCAGATGATCAATTAATCGAGTACATTTGACAAGCAGCACCTGGCTGCTGCTTACCCTCGTAATTCCTACAGAAGCAGTGCGAGTTGACTTTTTCCACACTGCTTCATGCATTTTAACTTAGTTTGATTAAAATACATGTTTTATTGTTCAGTTCCATACTTTTAGGACCAGATTAATTTGTATTACACCTTGATACGTCAAGCCCTGGAATAAGCATGTACTGACTGCACATGCTTGTTTAATGCTGCCTATCTCTTAATCACAGCTGTTTTACTTCCTGTTGAAATAAAGACTAAAGTTTTTAATTTGCTGCTTCATATCGTGTCACAGAACTATGCATAAACACTTGAGTGCTGAAACTTTTAACCAAGAAAATGATCATCATCTCCTCCATCAGATTAAATTAAAAGGAAACTAAGCTCTACTTTTAACCTTGTGAAGAGGAAGAGACTGAGAGGCTGATTCATCTCCTGCAGGCAAAATCCCCCAACAATCAGGTTATGGCAGGACGTGGCATTTACAGGCCTGGCGCTGGGAGAAAGTCGAGGGTATCGTGTGTCACGAATAAAGCTGACTCACCTCCGACAACGCCACTGATCCCGAGAGTCTCTGACACGCTGCTAGTGCATCAGCCACACAGTGAAGAGCAGATAAATGTAAGAGCTCTGCTGTCCCTGATCACTGCTTCAGGGCTGGCAGCGAAAACTCCAGAGCACCGAGCTTTACTCTGCTGTGAAATTATGCTAATTTGCCTCACAGAAACGCAGTCCACTGGCAGCTAAATGACCCACCAGAGGGTCAGTAGGATAATGTTAGTCCAAAAAAAAGCTTCTCTGCTTGCAAAATCTCTGCTTTGTTGAGTCTTCTCACAGAGGATCATCTTTAAAGCCCGTGTTGACCATGAAGCGCTGCACGTGCAGCACTGCAGAGCCAAATAAAGCATCAGAACACATTTAGGGAGCTGCGCTTCTCTGACGGGAGGCCTGCTGGCTGAGCAGAGGAGCACAAAGCTGATGTTTTTAAGACTTTCCTGTAAAAAAAATGGCCACTCCAAACAAATATCGAAAGGATCGGGTCGGGACAGGGAAAGGCATGCGCAAACACAACATGCACAAAAATAAAGCATCGTATAACAACATGATGCTTTTCGTGTAATTTATTCCCTGGATGTGGACATGTATGGGATTAATAATGCCTTCAGGTCGTCTGGCTCCGCGGATGTTTAGGGTCTGATTGAACAATGGGGGCAATAGAAATGTGAAATTCTTTCATGCTTTCTAAACAAACAGGGCTGTAATTGTGCTTCCAGAGTCAGGCGGAATAACTGCATGATAGCAGTCCTTTGTATTCATAAAAATGTCTGGGGAATCGCTGAACCAAGATTCAGTTTAATGCATCCACAATGACTGCAGTGTGGCTTTTATGTGTTCAAATTAACCAGATCATCAGCAGCACCATTATCACCGCATGTAACTGCCTTAAACAGTCACCTACTGTTAACCTTTGTGATGTTAGTGAGAAATGGTAACCAATGAAAAGCAGACTGTCATCAGCTGACCTGCAGCCTCCATGTAGGCCAACCTTTGACAAGTGGCTGAACACTCTTCCGTCCCTTGAGGCTACGATCGCTGCGACATGGAGAGAAAGAGGAAGAGAGAAAAAGATGTGATGATGGGCGACGTGACTCACCTCCTCCCTTCAGGCTGCCCTGGCTGGCCGAGCTGTCCGACTGAGAGCTGCTGGCTCCTTCCCCATCTGAGCTCGACTTTACTCGTTTCTCTTTCTCTGAACAGAAACACAGAGCAGGACAACAAAAAGGAAAAGAAAGAAAATGAAAACAGTGCAGTCAGTGAGGACAATCTGTGATTCAGGAAGTTCTAACCACAGGGCCAGAGTGGTTGTGCTGCAAAGAACAGTTTGCCTTCATGCAGCTCAGATGTGGTTAAAAGTTTCACTCAACAAGCATACATTCAGTTTTAAATGTTCACAAATTCTATATTCATTATGTGCAAAGTGAAATATCCCAGGGCGTCTTTTGCTTCAATTTTGATGATTATCGACATGCTCCATGAGGACAGTAAGACACAGAAGGTCACTGCTGAAGAGCCTGAAAGCTGTATTGAAGAATATTAAGCAGCAAGCGCAACAGGAAAAGGTGCAAAAACAACAGAGACGACCGCAGACTTTAAATGGTTGTAAAGAACAGTTGAAGAAATTTGGAGAGCATCACACAAGCAGACTCAGGCTGGCGTCACAGCATCAAGAGCAACAATGCACAGTTGTTTTCAGGAAGCTACAACCACATCATTCCCAACATCACCAATCCTAAACCAGACATTACATCAGAAGTGTTTGGTTTAAAAAAGATAAACATGATGGTTTCTCTGTGGCTCTAAATCCTCTTTTCAGATAAAAGATGCAGTTTGGAAACTGAGGTCCTGCAGTCTGGAGGATGAGGCTCAGAAGCCAAAGTCAACACAGCGTGACCCGGGAGGTTTTAGAAAGCGTCACGCTTCCGTCTGCAGACAAGCTCTCTGGAGATGCAGATTTCTTTTCCCATCAGTAGAGGAAATTTGCAGTAGTACCAAATGTGTCCGGCCTACCAACTTGTCTGACCTGAGAAACCTCGAGGAGCAACAACTTTCAACAGAGCGTATAAATGAGCATATTTTTCAGACATTTGATATTTCAGTGTTG
>NW_005187489.1:678605-714453 GCF_000239375.1 Pundamilia nyererei
CCCCCCCCCCAAAAGGAGAGAAATCTTTGAACATGTTAAGTCTATTACTGAAATCATCTGCCAGCTACAGCAGGGTTTGTAACCGTAGCCTTTAAACAGGGAGCGCCTGGGTCTGTGTTTGGCCCGAGCGTTCCGCTGAAAAGTTTCTCCATGCAGAGCAACAGCTCCCTGCGACTTCCTGCACAACATTTCTGTTAATCTCAGTCCAGCAGAGCAGTTTCAGGCCCTGTATTATTCACACATGTCAGAGCCACAACTTCAAACTGCATGCAGAGTTAACTGAGGACAGAAAACACTTCCTTTAAGCAAACCCTGGGTGCATGTCTGTGATGCCATGTCTCAGACACATCTTTGTCCCACTCTTTGCACGGCTTTAAGTCACACCAGAAGCATTTTAGCAGTACAGGATCTTTTAGTGTTTCATTTCCTGCCCTCCTCAAGTGCTCTGTACAGCTCGAAGCAGAAAACTTCTGTGGGGCTTTTAATGTGGACCCGAGTGGATCTGATCAGCTCCAGGATAGCTCCTGAATAGAATCGAAGACTTTCAAGTAATTTATTAGGCTTACAGAGCTGTACTGGACAGAGTTGACCTGAAACATAAAAGGAACAGAGACGCGACTAAATAAATCCTGGTCGATGATCTATGCGGGGGGACTGGAGATGATGGTTGTCCTGCAGCCCCAGAAGAGCCAATCAACAGTCAAAGCAGGAAACATGTTAGTAGCTGTTTGACTGGCACGTTTCTGCATTTGCAAACGGAAACATGGCTGCAGAGTGGCAAAACTCGCTTCTAGAGGGACTCTGAAGGTACTGCTGTGCAACAGTAGTGGTACAGATATCACACTTTGTGGCAAACTGTGGATTTACACATAACAACAACAAAAGCCATATAAATATTTACAGACATCAGACGGTAATTAATCGGTAATCTGCCTGAGCTGTGTCACATACGACCACATATTTCACCAGTTCTTTGAGGGCGCTGCTGCAGCTTGCACAAGCGCATGTTGCAACTCCTCTCTGGCATGCCATTTAATGAGCAACATGAAATCTCTCGCTTCCACTGATACGCCTTTGAGCTGCATCCTTTGTTCACTCCTATGGCCTATATGTGGAGGAACAAGAGAGGATCCACCAACCCGAGCAAAGCACAGCAGCTCACAGAAACCTCTTTCCCACAACATCACATTACAGAACCGTACACGCAGCTACAAGCTCAAACTGATTTCACTCAGTCCTTTTTCTAAGGTATCTCACACACTTTGAGTTTCACAAGTGTTTTTGAATTGTGTTAAAATATTTTAAAACTTGCTGTTTAAGCATGAATCATCAGAATTACACAACTACATGTGAAACACTGCACGGAAATCCGTCTGTGCAGAGACGGAAAGTACTCGTGTGCAGTTTGAGAAATCTTTCAACGAGCCCAGTGTCGTCACACGAGCGCTAACATCACTCTACCTGATTTTCACACCTCCGTTTATTTGGGGCCAATCACAGCGATTGATTAAGTTAAGAAAGCCAAAATATTTTTTTTGCCACTTGTTAAACAATTCTGTCCAAAGTTTCAGTTCAGTCTCTCCTGCTCTTTTACCTTACATGTGTATTCATGTCATACATGAGGAAAGCTGTGCATTTTCTATTCACAGATTCGTGATTGACCGCGCAGCCCATGACCACTTCTCTTCAGCCCACTGTAATCTGGTTTTCTTCCATTTAAGTGTCCGTCCTGGTTTTTGTTTGGAGTTTCTGTGCCAAAAACACTGATGCCCGCTTTCATTTATTTTGTGGATTTTCTGTTTTCGGGGCAGACTGCGTTGAGTTTTCAGCTTTGATGTGTTTCATAAAAACAGCCGTTTGTTAAGAAATATTTGTGAGTCATATCTGTGATTTGTGCATTTTCTACAGTTTCCCAAAAAAAAGAAAAGAAAAAAAAGGAAGCTGAAGCAGAATCCTCGAGGTTTATCGATTCCACCGTTTTTGTGGGTCGGCAAAACATCCATAAGGCTCGATAAAATTTTTAGTTCAGTCCAATTTGATTAAATTGGTCAGAAAAAAACTAATAAAATTATCACGTTGTGAAATTTACCAAAAACAACTGCAGCTTTGAAGTTTTAAAAATGCAAAAAAAGAGAATAAAGTTCATTAATAAGAGGATTTACTTGGTCTTTTTCATGTTGTTATACAGCATTTTTACATTTCTATATACAAGCTTGTTTATTTTTTAATAATTTTTCTGCCCTTTTAAACTTATTGAGCCATTTTATATCTGTATGTTTTATTTTATTGAGTTATTCCACTTTGTTTATAGGCTGTGTTTAATGTTTTGGTTGTTATAAAGCAAACTTTCAGCATGAATAAAGTTCTACAGCTCGTCTTAAAAATAGATTATAGAGCTTTATTCAAAAGCCCGCCTCACTGCTTGAGATGAAATGTCACTTTCTGCTTTTCTAACCACAACTTTCTTATACGCACCGTCATTCTTGGTGCAGTGAAAATAACATTTCCCATGAGCCCGGGTCGCTTGGTAATGGCAGCCTTAGAAAAATTTCCCAGGGCACCCGTTTTTTTCTCTCCTGCAGATCCTCACGTGTGCACTTTTCAGTCGGCTGCTAAACATGGAGCCAACTCACAGATACGGCAGTTCAAAGCTTGCTGTAGTGTTTGCAGTGAATATTCTATGAAGGCAGATTTATGAGCAGAGATGGGATCTGTAATATACAGAGGAATGTGGGTCAGGAATGTGCAGAACCACGGTGGGTGGTGGTGGTGGTGGAGAGCTTGTAAGAAACAAGCAAACCACACAGACATGCGGTGGATATCTCCCTTCCTGCCCTCGTCCCCGGGGTCTTGCAACTTTAATGAAAACAGACTCCAAAGGATTTTTTTTTTCCTTCTCCCCATCTCTCTTTCTTCTTCCCTGTCACAAGAGAGCACCACGGCTTCTTTATAAAAAAAATATATATATATTCCCCTCCATAACCCCACAGAACAGATAACAACTCGTTCAATTAAGTGACTTCGCCCACATTAAAAATTCGAGGTGAAAAGTATAGAGCGAGGGAAGGAGAAGGATGGGGCGAGTGAGGCTGTACTAAATTGTACTCTTTAATATTCGACTCAGAAATACAAAAAAAGACAAACGAAGAGGCGTGAGGCGAGGAGTCCGTGGCCTTGATTTTGATGGGGGGAAAATAAAATAATCCCTCGTCAAAATGGAAATGTGGCCACAGTGGAATCTCCACAGTAAGAGCAGAGGAAGCTGTGGAAATGTTGCAGGAAAGAAAGAGGCGGCTGGATTTTCAAATAGAGCAAGCGTGCGTCTCGAAAGGACTGAATAAATAAGCACGCCGTCGCTTGAGACGGGATCAATGACACTGACACTGAATCTGTCAGGAGGCTGAGCTCCCGCCGACACACACACACACACACACACACACACACACACACACACACAATCATTTTCCTTTCTCTCTCACACACTCGCCATCCAAACACCCCTCCCTACCCTGCCTTTCATGCTTTCTTGCCCCTCTCTTCTCCTCATCCCCATCCCCCTCAGTTGCTCTTCTCCACTCCTTCGGAAAAGAACCAAAAACAGAAGAAGCGATGGATTTGGATGGAGAGGGAATAGAAAACAACTAAACTGTGCATGCACGGGGAAGGCAGGTGTAAGACAAGACGACAAAGGATAATCACAAAATTCAAAGAGCACTCACAGGGCGATACAAACGTAAAGATTAGAGAAAATGGTTGAGGGGGTGCCGATGCAGAAACTGATATTATGTAGCAAGAATTGCTCATTTACGCTGGAGTCATACGTGCAGAAAATTACATGCATGTTTCTGCTGAGCTGCAGAAACACCGGCCTCACACAGCTCTCTGATTGGCTGCCGCCTCCACGGTTCCTTTGACACTCACACCAACTGTTCAACTGGGTTTTAGAGAGGCTCAACACAACTCAACAAAAATATAAATATACTTTGTTAGCTTCCAGCTAAATTTCTATTTTCTTAATTAGTTTTGGTCGAATTTCTCAGCTTTGATGGCAGGTTTGTTGATGGAGAGTCGCAGGCAGCTTAGAAAATTGATGGATGTTTTATTAATATCTAAAGGTTTATACATTTTTTTCTGTATTAAATGTGTACCGTTTGTGTATTTTCCCCACTGCCATCTTCCCAAGCTCAATCTTTCTGTGTTTTTATTTTTTACATTCAGAGTCAGGTCCATAAATATTTAACTTTGGTAATATTGCCTGTGTTCTCCACCACAGTGGATTTTAAATCAGACGGTCCAGATGTGGTTGAAGTGCAGACTTTCAGCTTTGATTCAAGAGGTTTAATAAAAACATGCAATGAACCGTTTAGAATTAGGGATTTTAACTGGACAAAGTTTTTAAAAAGAAACACGTTTGAACTCAATGACTTACTGAAATCTAGAACTCGTATGCATCACCAAATGCTGCGTTTCCTCCCTTGAGCCCCTCTGCATTTACATTCATGAAGGCATTTCCTGAATGTAGACTTTGACAATGGTGTGCTTTCTTCTTCGAGGGTGTTCTTGACTTGGTTAGATGCTGTGCAGTTGTTGTGCAACTCTGTTTTCATGCACTTGTCTTCCTTGAGCTGTTCGGTGCATTTACTATTTTTTCAAAACTACCTGATTACAACTACTAAAAATGAGTGCTTGGAATCAACTCAGCTTTTCTCTACTTTGTCATGTAACATCTGTCACCTGTCCAATTAACTTTTAACCTCTGTGAATAAAAATGGTTGTAATTTTTAAACAGTGCAATGCTTTTATTAAACCTCTTGAATTAAAGCTGAAAGTCTGGATTTTTGATTTAAACTCCACTGTGGTTGTATGCAGATGCAAGATTTGCATCTCTGTCCGAACACTCACTGACCTAACTGTATGACTTCATGCTTTGCTATGCAAAGTGTGTCATGGGGTCAACTTTGCATGAAAAAAAGAGCCCAACAGTTAATCCAGCGACTAGCCTTTTTGCATAGTAAAGCAGAAATGCACATGGAAGTGAAGTAAATGCAAAATAAATTGCATTTACAGAGGAAAATATGGAAAATTGACTGCAATGTAATGTTAATCCAAAGTAAAAAAACAAAAAAAAAACAAAACATTGGTGCATTTAACAGCTTCCACATTTGAGTTATGTCTCAGTTTGGCACTTTTGTTCTTCCATATAATAAACTACATGAGAAAAATCCCACTTCCCACACATCTGAGTCTTTATTTTGTTGTAAAGGGAACAGAGAAGATCTATTCTAGTCACCCCACCTCTGCCCCAGGCTAATCCTCCTGTCCACCCCTCCTCACACTGATACCTTTAACTGTGAGACTCTCTAACCATGACTAAGTTGCCTTTAATAAACTGAACCAGGTGCCTTTGGCTGGTGATTTCACCGCTGTGCAGGGAATCGACGAGGACATCACTCTGTGAGTGAGAGAGATCACAGGGAAAGCCAAGCAGATCTCCAGTATTTCACGTGACCTCTCTGGAGGGTGTAAAAGCCAAGAGCAGAAGAAAGAGAGGAAATTTTCTGTGGTGATGAAGAGCGACCATGCGTACCTTCTTTGGCAGCCTGCCAGAATTCAAACGCCACTTTGAACGCCTGAGCCACCGTTAGAGTTACCGCCTGGGCCTGTTGGGACGGAGGAAGAGACAGAGACAGGAATGAGGGATGAATAATACACGATACGCATCTCATGCATTACAGGAAGGAAGGGAAGGTATGGCTGTGACACAAACAGGAAACGACCATCGACATAAGAAGGATTTTCTTCACAGATACTCGGAGAGAGGGAAGAGAAACTCGCGGACAACACGACGAGTTGTTTATGCAACTGGGAGGATACGTGGCCTTTTGACCACAATGAAATTAGTGAAGGGAAGGAAGAGGAGGGAGCGGCTCTTTCGGCAGAACTCCAGGGATGGTGAGAAAGCCGAGAGAGGGATGACAACCTGCTCGCCTTTCATGCTCCCGCTCCTTTCTTTTCCCGACTTAATATTTACACATTTGCATAAATACAAGTAAAGTGTCAGCGCGGCGACTCTCAGGTCTCTGAATAAACTGTTCTTCATGTGTGGCCAGGTGCAGAAGCTGCATGTTTTACCTGAATCCAAAATTGTATTAAGGCTCTGAAGCTGCAATGTGTGTCCTTAGCTCACATTGCATTTATTCATAGAAAACATTTCGCAGTAGATTTCTTTGCATTATGAGAAATCTGCCTCTTTAATTTCAGTTCCTTCACTCAGGGATTACATTATATTTGTTACATTATTACATTTATAACCCTATCACGTCATTTCCTGTATCCCAGCTGGGTAAGCTTTAGTCTGATCAGCAGTGGTACTGCTGGTTACAACAGTGCTTGTTTTTTAACAGACCAAAAAACAGATTTGCCAAAATGTTCAATTTACCTTTAAAATAAAGGGAAAGACAGGAAGTGTTTCATACAGAAAGTAAGTGCATATAAGTCACCTACACTTGTGTAAACTGGAGGCTGATTCTGTTATTTTTTGTGTGTGCCGGGGAAAAGAAAGAAACCTTCATTATAAAAACTAATTGCTATGACAGATTAACCTTTTATTAAACCTTCTCTTATGTCATTACTTGTCGAGCAGATTAGCACAATGACCCCGCTGAATAAGGTTTTCGCCTTTTTTACAGTGATGGGGAGCTTTGTCCTTCCTTTATTCACCCCAAAAGTTGTTTTAATTATAGTGTGAACATTAAGTTATGGATCAGGCTTTTTTCCTGGGCGAGCGATCCAAACCACACAGTAACATATTGATGACTAACCTGTGGATCATCTCCAATCCTGTCTTTTCTGAGGTTTGGTTTATTTTTTGCATCTTCTTCCTGCCGTACGATGGTGCCATCAACATGAACGACATCTTCATTATGCTAATGTGTGTATATTAGCCTAACTGTAGCTCAGTTGCTGGCATTTATTTATTGCAGTGCTGTTAAACCCTGTGGGCAATACCTGAGCAAACAGACATTTTATTGAAGCTGAATCTGGACTGTTTTGGGGCTCAAAGAAGAACAGGACTCAGACGTCCTGTCGCCCAGCGACAGTCGACAAGCTAACGTCAGCGACCACGTCGACTCTTCACACAGCAGGAGGCGTTTGAAAAATATCAACTTACTCACCATTTTCCTCTTAGCGCAGAGGAAGGCGTGACACTCGAGGGTCTCGTTGTGCTGACTCTGGACGATGTAGGCAAACACTTTGTCGTGCATTTTGTCCGCAGTGCAATATGATATTCTGAAACAAACACACACATTCAGAAAGCCTTTAATTTAAGACTCATCTGGGATTAAATGAAACTTTATCTGCTCTAAGCCCTTAAGCTATTCCAGAAATCTGACTTAAAACTGCACACGTGATCAAACACACACACACACACACACAATCAAACACACACACACACACACACACACACACACACACCAGCTGTGTGCAGGTACACAGCTGGACAAAGTCATAAATCTGAAAAGGAACGTGTGCAGTGGACATCTGGGCTGTTTGGTTTCTGTTACTACACACACCCACAGTGTCAACCCATAAATCACAGTGGGGACATTCCATATAAAAAACAGTTTAATCTGGAAAACAATCAGCTGCTAATAACTCCGGTATGTTTAATGATGCCACGCAAAATTTACCATGAATATTTTCCGATCTTGTAAGCCCTCAAAGTACATCCGTGTTGAAATTTATGCCGTTTAATTTCAGCACTTTTGAGCCATCCTAACTTCATAAATACAGGAGATATCTACATGGATTTTTATAGGGCTGAATCGGATGAATTTAACTCCCACTGCAAGCATCACAATCTAAAATCAAAAACTCAACTTTGTTCAAACAGGTGTCATTTAACCCTGCTGGTACCCTGTATGTTTGATGGGATTTCTGATCATTCACCAGAGAAAACTTTCAAGTCTCATATCACCGTGTGATTGAAGGAGCAGCCATCAATCTTAAAACCTCTCTTTTTTTACCCGGGGCGCTTTTGGAGCCATGATTCCTTCTGTGTTCAAATAACTTTCTAATTTTCTTTTGACAAAGAGCCGTCATGCTAATAATTTCTCTAACATAGTTTGGACCTAACATATCACCCCTGAGCTAAAACTGAAGGTTCAAGAATCCTAAAACTCTGAGCTCACAGATGAGCCTCAATCACAGAAGTACAAGCCAGGAGCTCAAGAAACTGCAGCAGCATGTTCCCCTCCAAAAATTATTAAGGAGTGTAAAAGATCTTACAGCAAAAACAAATAAATAAATCAGAAATGCTGGAAAACTAGAGCAAAAATTTCACCCTGCCTTAATGTAACTGGAGGAGCTTTAATTTCACTGTATGCTGGTAAAATTTTGCATGGCTTTGTGAAATAGGCTAAAGTTACTTTAATAAATTACAAGAATTCGCCTGGACTCTGTGCAGACCATGGGGAAAACGTGCACACGCAGAAGGTCATCTTGATGTGCGAATCCTCTGCATCGTCTGTCGCTCTGGCTCGTCAGTCTCAGGTGCAGAGTACGCTTTCAAATTAAGCCATAATAGCTTTGCTCCACTATTTGATCATGATGCCATCACTCTAACGCCAAAGACTCGAGCGCGACGGCCAGTCGGGGAGGGGATACCCAAGATGATGGAAGAAGGATATAATGCATTTCTGCCATCTGTCCTTCCTTTCTCCTTCGTGCATCATCTTCACTGTGCGATAGTCACACAGTCTGCTAACCAATGACAGACATAAAAAACTTTGGAGGGGTGAAGAATCACAGCTGTGATCTGAGGAACACAACCGAGATTTACGGGCAAATGTTTAGACGGGAGGGCGTCGGGGAAAATTGGGTGTCAGGCAAATCTGTTTATTGGCCGTTCATCTTCTTTACGTCTGAGCTCTATGCTGAGGTCACAGCTGGACTCGCCCGGTACAGCTTTTTAATTACTATAAACTATTTATTTCTTCAAATAAGCAAGTTCATAATTAACGCAGCATTTTTCTGGAGTAGAGGGTTGGTGCTGAACAATGACGCCAACACGGACGTGTCAGCTTCCTCTGATATCCACTTGAGTTCACGTGGACATTTTAACAAGTAAGATCGCTTACAGCCTGCAACCCAACTTCTTTATGGCCTCTTCTTAACATCTCAAATAAGGTTGAACTCATCCACCTGGATACTGCAGTTACAGCTGGAGCTGGGACATGCCCATGACTTGTCTTAGGTCCTTTTAAAACAAAACAGTAGCAACCACTCCATGGACCTGGTGGTGGAGGGATTTGGGTGCCCGAGAGATGCCAGGAGCTATAGCAAATCAGTCGTGAGCGAAGAGCAGCACCAAGCTTGACTCACGAGCACGCTATAGAGACGACAACTAGTAGGTCCAGAAACCTGGCCTGCACCAGAGACACCTCAACCTCCAGGCTCAGTGAAAACGAGCCACGTGAACTCATTTTCCTGTAGCACACCACCTGCGGGTGGAGCTGCAGATGTGAAGTGCTTTGTGGCAGTTGAAGGCGGACGCCTTGGAGGTCGAATCCCGGCTACTTAAACTAGCTTTAATGGAGTAAGGAGGGTTGTTTTGTGGACATAAAGGTTTATGCTGCATTTTTGGGCCTGATTTCACTTTTCAGACCTGGAAGCTCTGTTTTATATGGAGTCTATTAGTTAAATAGCGAGGGAAAGATATGAAACAAAAGAAGTTAGCTGTTCTAGCTCCACCCTGTTATTTGGCTCTCCTATCACCAGCTTTAACAACACCCACACAGCCCACGGGAATAGGAGTGTCTACTCCTGCATCTCCCCAAATCCCACAGTGTATAAATTGCTGAAAATCAGCTCAGAAATCACAACTTTCAGGTTTTCTTCAGTATCCAGTTAATCCAGTGATAACAGGACATGCTGTCAGCTCTTCCTGCATAATTTTAATTTGAACAAATATGGAGCTCGGGGCTAAAACTGTAGATCCCTGCATAATTTTCTGAAGCCCGTTTCGCTCACTTCCTCCAGAACGTCCTTGGTTTAAAAAAAAAACAAAAAAAAAAAAACATTGCTCACAAAAAAATGATGCAAATAAAAGAAATTCTTACAGAGCAAATGAAGAATTGATCTTAATGTGTTTGGATACACTTACAGCTTCCAGCAACACAATTAATCAGCTGAGTTTTATCTCCACCCAACCCTGTGACATCTGTCATTCTGCCTCACCCTCCCTTTGCACAACAGTGAAAATGTTAGCCAAGTTTAGTCCCCCAAAAAAAAAGAAAACGAAAAACAGCCTGGAGATGGAGAGACGAGATTTTTAATATAGATAAATGGTGCATGCTGGAAAATTAGCTCCATCTTGCACAGCTAGGCGACAGTTGTTCAGTGATAAGCGATGCAAAATTGAGCAGGTGGGGAGACTTTCCTCTCAAATACAGGCAGAAACACGACTTGTCCATCACATGGCTCCATGATACCTTGAGAAAACGGTCAATAATTTAAATGTTGTCCTCAATCTGCCAGCTTTGAAAAGAAATTAGTGTACACAGCCCACATTCGTGCTGGGAAAAATGCTGGAAAGTCCCATCTCTCCTTGATTTGTCAACTCATATAAGTGGAATTTGAGAAAAGTGAATCCAGCTCGGGGCCAGCAGAGGCGAGGCAACTTTTATATGCAAGCTCTGGCAGGCAAGTGAGCTCTTAAGACAAGTGTGTGTAAGACACATCTGAGGTAAAAGCTCAGACACACAGCTCCCGAGAGCACCGAGACTGATTAGAAACAGCGCTGATAGACTCCTACCCTCCCTGCCTCTCCCACCGCCTTGGGAGCGCCACACCTCCTAACACACATCTATCCAGTGATAAATGACAGCAAGAGGCGGATAACAACTTTTGCTTTATTGTGAATGATAAAGACAAGCTTAGGGTGAAACTATTTCACAAATCCAGACAACCTGGTCAGGTCAGTGGCACACAATGTTTGCCTGAGGAGGTGAAAGAGGCAGACTGACCTGTATATGGAGACGTTTTCTATCAGCTGGTTTGAGGCACTGTCACGCAGGATGATTCCACGAGGGGAGACCGTTAACGAGACTTTCTGGAGCTTTTTTCCACTGGCTTTGGCCTGGAGAAAGGAACAGGTAGAGAGAGGAAAGGGTGGAAAGAGAAAGGGTGGAGGCCACAAAAACAAAAAGAGGGAGAGAGAGTTAGCTAACAGAAGGAAAAAGAGGCTAAAACCTCAGGTGCTAATCTTCATTCAGCATGGTTAAAAATAAAAACTACATAAAACATTAAAGTGGCATGTTAGACCCACTCTATCTGGAGTGGGCTGGAACAACCAACCTGTTAAATGATAACTTGTATCTCTTGTAGCAGTTTTATTCACATAAAGAATATTTTAGCTAAAAAGAAAAAAGGTGTTTTATATCCTCAAGTTTAAAATTACTCTGAGGTTGAGATGTAGAAATGCTTTAAACCTTCCCTCCGTTTCACTTTAGTGTAGTAATGTGAAGATCATTTTAACCTGGGCCTAACTGGGCCTAACTGGGCACGGAGTTCATTTCCAGCTCCACATTTTCATTCCTGGATTTATCAAAGTAGCTTCGCATGATGCGCTGCTCAAAACAATCCTTCTTTATCATTTACCAAGGTCTGTTGGAAAAAAGCTATTTTAGCTCTTCCACCTTTAAACATACTTGCATCTAATTGGCTGCCCATTGCACACACAAGGGCAGAGCTTCTGTGTCCATCTCAGGGACATCATCAAGTTTAGAAAAAGCACCTGAAACTGTGCGCTTAGAAGAGTCTAAAGCCTGAACTTGTGGCTCTCAGGATTACTTGTACAAAGGCCCATCATGTAATACTTCAGCCATGTTTAATATGAGCACCTCTTGTGGTTAGAGCGCCTATGTGACAGCAAATAATTCAGGGTATCGTATACAATCTATGTGGCTTCTATCGTTAGACAAAAGCACTGTCACACAAACCTGTGCGATAAAGATTATTTACTTTATCAAGTCTATTGCTTAAAATCACTCAATTCCCATTCAGGAGTAAGCATCCTCTGCAGGGGGGCATTAAGGGCAGGCAGCAGATTAGACCCAATCAGAGCCTCTGACTTCATTCACCGTGTCCCACTATTCTGCCACCGCTAACTTCATTATCCACTGAGCTGCCAGATCCAATAACATTAAGCTCTCCACCATGATAAAGCTGACTGAGTCACACAGTGTCCACATACTAATTGCATCCTCCTCTAAATGTCAACCTGGGCCTCAGGGAAGCAGCCAACCAGTCACTTTTCACCGAGGTGTCGGCGAGGTCAGGTCATAACGGAGCACGCTTCTGAATGACTAAAATATTTAAGCGGCAGAGGTGATGATGAAGAAAACGTCACGTATGCTCGAGAGAAACTCATTTTCTTGGAACAGTTTTCTGAACATTAAAAAGAGATTTTAAACTACTCGTGCGTGCGTGTCTCACCGTTGCCACTATCCTCTTGACAGCTGCTGCTGAGAGCTCCTCTCCTTTGGGCTGCTCGACCATCGTGACCCCCAGATACTTGAGCTGGAACGACATGCCCTCCAGTAGGGTCTCTCTCGTGTCCGTCCAGTTCTCCGGCAGCTCTGCAACATGAGACACACACCATTGACACTTCTGCTCACCACCATTACTAACCGTTTGCACGGCAGGCTGAAAATCCCCCCGTCAAACATGTCACCACAGCTTGCAGGCTGGCAGAACGTGTCCTTATCATGGGTCTGTACACCCTCCTTTCACAATGGTAAGATTATGCTCTTGTATGGAGTATATTACACTTGCTACATTAAAGACCGTGAGCTCAACTTAGGTGAGTAACAGGAAAAGCAAGGCCTTCAACCTGACCCTCACGGATCAACTGATTTGTTTACTAATAAACAAAATCTTAATACTAAGAATAGTTTTTGATTTAAGGGCCCTCAAGGGCAATTTACTCAGCAGCAAAACTGCACAATTTCATGTCTATGTTGTAGAGGAACAGAAACAAGCACTGGTGCCCTCCATGTTAGAGCCGTTTCCTGATTTAAAAAAAAAAACTTCGGGCAAACTTTCAGTGGCGCTACCACCATGTGGTATATGCGGCTAGTCATAATAAAAGAAAAGGTTTGCTGTTCACCAACATTCAGATAGCAGACTCATGTTCTACCTATGAGTTCTTCTGTGCTTTTCAGTATCGTCACATTTTAACACTAATATAACGTAGCTGTGTGATCTTGTAAGACCAGCAGAAGAGGTTCGCAACTGTTGCTTCACTGCCTCAGATTGAAACAGTTTTCTTTTTGCATAAGACGGGATGTCCTCATCTGTGGCCTCACATTCAAATTGCATGAAATTAACAGTAGATTAAACGCACAAAATATTCTGCTAATTCTGAGGGGGATGTGGGGAACCCACAAGGATGAATGCATAACTTTATATCATAAAATTATACATCCATTTTTTGCATCTCTTTATACTTCATCAGTAATCAAAGAAGAAGCAGCTGTAGTTTCTTTTTAATCATGCAATAAACATTTTTCCATTCATAAAGAAAAGGTGGTTTTGGCCTCACTGATACTAGTTTCAGTGTTTCTTTTAGTTTTATCTGATTCAGTGTGTGTCAGGGACAAAACCTGAGCAGTTCAGATTAGACACGACAACAAAAACAGCCGTTGAAGGCAGCTGACTCGGAGTCATGCAAATGTCCCCAAGCCTCGAGAAACATGTGCATCCATGCCTCCATAAGCTGTCTGTGATGGCGCATGTGACCAACACGAGGAGGACTAAAGCTAAAGACAAGCTTGGTTAACTGAACTGTTTTTCATACTTTGTTTTGGTGAACTATAATGACCTCTAGTTAAAAAAAACAAAAAACAAAATCTATGTGCTTCATAAGGTGCCACAAAGGCTTTACCCAGACGTCACTGCTGTCACCCCAACTACATGGAGTATTTCCATCAGTAAAAATGACTCCATCAGCAAATCTCCTGTTGTTTGGTACACGGGAGAAAAGGGAAACTTCAGACAATGAAACAATGGTGATAAAGTACCTTTCAAAGGAAAAGAGCTTTATCATGAAGCTGGAAGTGTGTAGAGGAAATGTGGAGCTGCAGTTACTGACAGCCAAAGACTTTAGTTTGTTTAATTTGCATGAATCACACATTAGCAAAGCATAACGGCAGTTTTTTTTAATTACTCTTCAGTGCATCTGTTCTCTGCTTTCGCACTTCAAATCCGTTTCAATATCAGTAAATACACACAATTATACACACAATTAAGCAGCCTCAGTTTCACAGTTATCCCGTTCTTTCCCATCATCAACCTTTATTCTGGTAAAAACACTGATTACAAAAAACACCTACATTTAAGGGGAAAACAACATGAGCAGTGCTGTGTAGATCATACATCTCTTGCAGATTCAAGAGGAAAAACTAGTCGCTCTTTCCTGTTTGCCACATTTCATTTATAATTCTGCCAACTCCTGACGGTGAAGCTATTCATAAAAGACGGCTCAGGGCGAATTTGTTTTCGTCTTATTGTGCCATTATGAATAAAGCTTCTGCATCTGGTCAAGTAGTGCCAAATCCCCAACACCTATGTTCAACTTATGCCAGCACATCGCATTAGATACCCAACAAAGCAGAGCAAAACTGAGTAAATTAGAAACCAGCTGCATAAACAGCAGGAAAAAAGTTTCTGAGTGGAAGTTCACACAAGTGAACAACTGCTGTCACTGTTCAGCCATTTGCTCCAACAATAAACAAGCCGAGCTCTCCTTGAAGCTTGTAAAAGGTTTAGGGCTTGCCTCTGTGTGGTGTGATTGAGTGAGGGGCAGAGGGAATCCATTTCCCCCTTCAAAAGGTCCATCGGAAAACATTATCAACGACAGCACTAACCCAGGGTCTTCGACGTGATCGGCTGTCAGTGCCACAGTGTTTCTGTCCAAGATGTGCAAACAGGTGTAAGTGGGAAGAGTTTAGGCCTTTCTAAGGGCTTCAAATGTAATGTTTGTTAACCTAACGTTTCTCCTACTGGTATTGGTCTTCTCTAAAAGGAATTTCACCCAGACTGAAAATAAAAATATACAATTCAGCCATTTTTTACACCAAGTTTAATTAAATGAAGAAAAGGGATTGGTGGTGTTAAATACAGTAACACAGACTGCTTGTCTACATGCAGACTAATCGTTACGTACACTGTCACGCTCGAAAGTCCCAAATGAGCAGCAAACATCTTATTAGACATGCAGCATTTAACCTGTTAGCAGTCGGACGTACCGCCCACGGTACATTGGATGGTTTAGGGGACTAATTGGACTGCTAAGGGGTTAAAAGATTCTGGGCCACACCGATGCTGAAAATACCAGTATGGGATATAACACTGTTATAAACAATAACAAGATTTAAACTTTACGTCATACTTGCTTTAAACACTTCCATTCCATAAAACTGACACACCAAAAGCCGATAGGATGATGGTCGCCAAGAAGGCAGATAGCACTGTACAAAATATTGTGATTCCAATCATTTAGAATGTTTAATGTGAGGGGTTTCTTTGACCCCATTGATCAAAATAAATAAATAAAATCACACCAATCCATTAACACTGATACTGGTGTTTAAAGCAAGCTGCAGTCTAGTCCTGAGCAGTAGCTTATGCAACCCAAAGGTCCCTGCATCAGTGCTGATATAGGAAGTGAGGAAGTCAAAACAGGAAACAAAGTGATTGCAAAGAATTATTCAAAGTTTCTACAGAAGGTCATTTCCAAATTTTCCTCTGAGCTCCGGCGCTGATTTATCTTTGAAATGCCAGTAAAGACCAACCCACGCATGCACGACACCAGTGACATTAGTTTTGGCGTACGGCTCCCTTGGCAAGGGTGTCAGTGGCGAGCGTAAACTGCCAGTTAGGTCGAGACCAGCTGATGGGGCTTTGATCATAAAGCCCATTTCACAAGGGCAACCGCCCGTCCCTGCGTGCCTGAGCCTCCACCACAGGCTGTGGGTGCAGATGGCGACAAAGAAAAGCCCAGGCTGCGGGGGACTTGGCAGCCACAGCGAGACACCGGGGGATGAAGCCAGCCGTGGACGGATACCATTAACTATGAAAACGCTGTGAGTTCTTCCCTTGTTGACCAGTGGCTCACTTTTACACCATGTTGGCTCGAGCCGAACTAAACAGAGAGTGAGACTGTGCTTTTTAACCGAAAACACGTAGCTGTACAGGACAGGGGTTCAACTGATTTTATTAAAAAATAAAAATAAAAAAATCGTGTTGATTTTGTTTTCATTATATCATGGAGCAAAAACCGTAACTGATATAAAAATGTAGTTAATGGCACAGCACGAAACAATGTTATGCCTTTTCTGAGGAACATTTTAACTAGTTCCCATTTTGTAAATGTAAATAAGTACTTAATTTAAAAACTGCTGAACAAATATAAAAGGAGACCATTGATGTGCAAAAAAACCATTTCAGTTTTCCAAAGCTTTTTGAACACAGTTACTGTAAACAGCAATTTAAGACACCATATAATTTAGGGAACATAAACCATTTGGAAACAGCTGCTAGCCTATAATATTCCTTTGTTCTCCAGCCAAACCAACCCAGTGCGAGTGGTTATGGAGAATGGTTTTTAATGGTCTAAAAGCAGCTCCAACCAAACCGACACTTAAGTAATGGGCGAGTCTGACAGTGAACGCCCCACTCCAAGGTCGAGCTCTTTGAGCTCCTGAGTGGGGGGGGGGGGGCAGATGAAGCTCTCCTGCTGAGCTGATCCTGCAGTTACATTAGTGCCTGGATAAGAAAAACACTCACTATAATAGAATCTGTGGTGGAGAATCACTAGCTGCTATTCATCACTGAAACCAAGTTACAAGGAGTCGCTCGAGATGTTTGCACACAAACGCAGCATCCATCTGTTCTCTCATGTTAATACAGTTTATTTCACTGTTAATCTGAGACGCTGTAGTCTAATCTCATATCTGCTGTGCTTGTTTTTGGTTCGTTTTTCTTTTACTACCCACAGTAAGCTTTTTATACTGCATTATAAAGCCACTTTGCTGTGCTATATTCTCCTTTTATATAACCAAAGTGAATCATCGTTTAATATTTTATTTAAATTTTACTTTTCATTGTGTTTTATTTAAGTTTTAAATTATTCCGCTCCATACTGTTTTATGTTTAACTTCCCCCCCCCTCGCCTTTCCCTACCTCTCCTCGTCTTTTTCACTCCTTGCTTTGGTTCACCTTTCATTTCCTTACATTCCCTCTGCATTCCTTTTCTTTCTTTGCCTCACCTTACTTCTCCTTATCACTCTTCTTTTTCTTACCTCATCTCACCTTTTCTGTAATTGATAGAAACACAGGCTTAACCTGCACGGTCATAACATCTCTAACCTTGGATGCCTGCTGGTGTTTGTAGAAGAGACAGCGAAGCTTCAGCTGAGAGACTTTCAGTGTTTACACAAAAGCCACGCTGCTGACAGGTCTGCTCCAATGAATTTCAACAAACTGTCAGACGTGCTCAGTAAATGCTCCGAGTGATTCAAGGATGAGGAGAGATGCCAATCACAGAACACGCACAGGCTCTGAAAGGCGAGCCGCTGAGCCACGCGTGACCAGCAGTTCACCCTGACTGCAAGGACTCAGGAATCCCTTATCGAGGGAGGATCTGGGAAGGCGATCGTAAGACAAGACTGCACAGATAACAAGCCGAGACTTCAAGTTCAGCAGATGAGACAAATGAGAACGAAACAACAGCTTTCTTCAAAAGCTGGCACGATAGCGGTTCAAATGAGCAACTCTGGAACTGGAGCTATTTTTAGCCTGGTGCATACACCCAGAGTACTACTTCATATGCAATAATAATCCATTTTCATATTGGTCACATTTGCATTAGCACAACTAACACCCCCACCAGCAGCAGCCTCTGTGCAGCTGCGGTGCTGATTAGAGCAAACTTCAAAGGCTTCTCGGCCGGTCAGTGAGAGCTGCTCACGGGTGACACTGCCTGTAAATAAGCCTGAGAGAGCAGGTGATGGAGAGCTGCTGTTAGCTGAGAGGAGGGGGACAGGACAGGTAGAGCCTGTGCTTATCAGTGAGCACGATGGTCTAATTAAGCAATCTTCTTCAAAGGATGGAGCGGATAAATAAAGCAGGGTGCTACATTTTCGTGCCTTTCTGGGTCAGATGGTCATGTGCTGCAAACACAGCTGGTTCTGTCCAAAGGATATAAGTATAATTAGCTGCCAGTGTGTTTTCTTTATATGTAGCTCTCAGTCACAGAGGTCTAGAGACCAGCCAGTGATCGGGGAATACAAACTCTTCGATAGTAACCTGTGGCTGCAAGGTAAAAATGTGTATTGCCCAGCAAAATGGCGAGTTGATGCTGGAGGTTACTGGGAGTCACTAGGTAAAACTGGTCACGAAGACGTATACTGCACTGCTCTAAAAACCTCCTCCTTACAATGGCTTTGGTTGCAAGCAGGTTGCAGAGTTTGTAGCTTTCCTGGAAACTATGACTGACTGCAACAAACTCACATCAACTACTCACTGAACTTGATGTGAAACTGAACAGTGTGACGCATACTGACAGCAGAGACCTTCAAAGTAAAAGTTGCACCAGTAAGACACGACTTTTACTTTTACGGAGAACAGTCTCCATTTTCAGTATGCGTCTTTCGTGCAATCTGCCTGCAACCAAAGCAATAACGAAGCAGACTTTTAGAGCTTCTTTTCGACACATTTCACCCAGCAACCACTCACCAAGCAGTCTGTCTCCAGTGGCCTGTGGTTGTCTAGGCATGTGTGACGTTTACATCACGTACATTATCATACGTTTACATCATCTGCAGCGTTCACATTATAAGGAACAAAGACTGGGAAACTGAAATCTCAGCACAGGAATGGAAATCAGATTGTGACTTATAGTTACACTTTAACTCATTCATTAATTTCAATGTCCCTCCTCTGAAGTTATATCATTACAATAGGAATAAACCAGACATATGCACCAAATGCATACCAAGGAACTCTTTGATTGATTGTCATAAAAACACAGCTCATTTTTCCCGGTTTTCCTGCTGCACTGAAAGTTGAAACAAAGTTATCCTTGGAAATAAAACAGGTTTGACAGAGTCGCCCACACAGTTCATGTTGAATCCACACATTTCTTTACATGTTTACATTTTGATATGACAAAGGTTAAAGCAACAGTATCACAGACTCGTAATAACCCTTAATAAAGGAGCCTCTGACAATCAGTCACTGAGGCGTATGCAGCCCATAATCACACAGTTCACTCTGCCAATCAAATCCTGCTGCCATCCCCTCAGTCTCTTCCTGCCTCGGACAAGTTTCAACACTCCCAGCTGCAGAAGAAGAGGCGAACCAGGAAAAATGTACTGCTGCTTCATCGCTCAACTGCTGATGTGAGAAACCTCTAAAAAAAAAAAAAACACAACAGCTCACAGTAAACTGAGAAGAACGTAATGTGTGTGATGTCTGGATCAAATGTTCCTGTAACCAACTGTGATAACAGGTCATTAAAGTGATGAGATTTCTGCACAAAGAGCATCTCTGACGCATTTCGCAATGTATGACAATGTCAGATTGTATTCAGCTCACACTTCAAGCTCCTGAAATCTGTGGTTATTTCACTGAATTTCAGTTTTATAGCCAGTCTGCATATCAAAAACTGGAGCACAGAAAGAATTATTCATGACTGAGTCTTTGTCACGTCTTACAACCTTTTCCATCACCTCTGTTATTTTACTTTCTCTAATATCTAAAAGTTGAATAATCTTCCATTTATCCATCCATCCACCTTCTGCTGCTTATTCCCAGTCCGGATTGCAGCACTGGCAGTCTAAGCAGAGACGCCCACACATCTCTTTCCCAGAATGCACCATCCAGCTCTTCTGGTGAAACCCTGAGGCTTTCCCAATCTCACCAGTGTGGACATGCCCAAAACACCTCACCTACAAGGCACTCAGGAGGCACCTGATGAGGAGAAGAATTGGCTCGACTCTCAGCCCCTCCTTAATGGTTTCACAGGAAGCTCATCTTTGCTGCTTGTCTCTGTAATGCTTATTCTTTTGGTCATTTCCCACAGCTCATGGCCACGAGGGGAAGGAAATCAGATCAACCAGGAACATTATTAGCATCACATTTACACTCAGCTCTCTCTTCAAAATAATTGGAGACGTTACACTAATCCTTCTGCCAGTTCCTGCTCCAGTCTCCTCTACCCGGGAACAAGAATCCCATTCCAGATAATCCTTGTCCAAATTTGCTACATGTTGTGTACTGTGCACATATACTGCACTCATATCAGAGTAGACATATCCCAGAAAGCAATAGATACGTGGCTAGAGCAAGGTGATTAGCTTAAACTTGCAGAGTACACCTGGTAGTTGGGTCAGATGAAGGTTAAATCATGTGCAATCACTTGGCATCAAGGGTTTGGTCTCAGTCTGGTTGATCTGGTCCACACCTGAGTGCAATTACTGTGTTCACACCTGCATAAACAAACCCACTGGGGAGGGAGATCCATTTAAACTGACAAAACACTGCAGGAGCGAAAACACAAAAAAATAGGGTTAACCTATAACAACTGAACAACTGTTAGGAGTGCAATGCTGAATCACAATATCAACATACACACACTAACAGATACATCTATGGTATCCATCTCAAACTTCTACATCGCCTTGTTCCCCAGTTATCACATTCACAAACTTGGGTGCCCACACTCCCCGCCCAACCGCTGCTTGGCCAACAATCATTATCCCATCAGGTTAAATTAGAACTCATAGTGTATTTATACACTATGTCTCCGCCTAAATTTTAAGATTAGGTCTGAAGGGTTAACCAAACATGCTATTAGTGAGATATGGCAGCAAGGCCCAGCTGCAGCTGTCCATCTCCTCTAGTGGTAAAAGGCAGAAAACATAACGTGATGGTCTTGGCCGCTACTTTAAGATTCGATCATTACCCAGAAGTTTTCATGAAGTTTTAATGAAGCTAAAACTACAGAGGGAGATGGGTCCTTTTGATGCAACAAGAGATTAGGAGAGGCAAGACGGCACAGAAGTCTTGGGAATTATAATCAAAGGGATTTGGTCGATGAGCCTGTGCAGAAGTGGTAAAGCAGTGGTGATGGTGCAGAGTCTTTTGGTCAAAGCCAACACAGAGGAAGGTCAGAAAGGATGAGTATCACTCTGCTCTTTCTGGCCATGCCTCTATTTTCAGATGGACAGAGGGTGACAAAGGACAGACGGAGGCATCGAGACATTTTAAGACAAATAAAGACTGAAGACGATGAAAGAGAAAAGGGAAGTGAAATATTTGTAAAATATTTTTAAAAGAAGTTAAAAATCTGCAAATGAAGGCAGCAGGCGCACGTAAGTGCCGCCTTTGTATGACAAATGTAATGGCCAATTAGGGAGATGCAACAGTTTAATCACTGTGGAAACAGCAGGACCACTCCGCTGCGCCGCGAGTCCAGACTAAATAATTCAGTTCATACAGTGGAGCTCCCAAAGAGGGAGAGAGGTGCAGCCATACAGGCACAAAAAACACAAATCACCACCAGAGCCATGCTGTCAACAGAGTCATTTTGTCACTGCGATCTATTCTGCTTCCAGCTGACATTAACAGTGTTTCTCTGCTTGAAAATGGATGAAAGCTCATCTCCAAATACAAGACATGATTGCACAAGCGCTGAGAACAAATAAAAGATAAATAACAGTAACAGTCTTTTCAGCCCGAGGGTCGCATGATTTGTGTTTGGCCCCGACAGCTTTATTAAGGAGGGCGGCCACAAAATTGGTCCCCCTCGCCTGCGACGTCAAATCAGCTGCTAAGAATGACGGTATTATTGTTTGGAAACATTTCAACTTACATCTGTAAACTCATCCAGTCTGGTTTCTTTTATCTAAAAAAACAAAAAAAAAAAACAAACCACAACACACAACAGAATTCAAGCCTTTACCATCAGCCTGTAACTTGGAACACACACACAGGTAATTTTCTTCTCCTAGATTACTGTGAGCTATTTTTCACACGAACTGCTCCAGATGACACAGCAAGGCCACTAAATTCTGCGATCCAAAGTGTCCACATTCCAGCTCAGGTCGCACACCCTCGAGGTGATGCTTGCAATGCCATTTAAAATAACTGTGTCGAATTTTTTACAGAACTTCACGCGGTAACTCAACAACAATGTGACCTGGCTTTGTGAGTCACGAGCGGTGGGCAAAGGATAGCAATGTTGCTGTTGCTATGGAACACTTTGTTAAGATCGACTGTGTCTCTGAGGTCATCTTTGTTGTGGTTGTATTTATCTGAAATGAATACAGAGAATTTCCAAAGGGATAATAAACACTACTAACTCACTCTCTAACCAGGTAGCCTGTGATTCCACATCACCCCTACGCTTGTTTCCCTTCACTGGCTTCCAGTGAAATTTAGAAGGTGTTTTACAATTTTAATGGAAGTACATACAAATGGCTCCTGCTTACAGACTACTGTAGTCAGCCTCTCTGGCCCTGGGATCAAGGCTTTTTCTTTAATCATTTCCTTTTGAATATGGGTCACAATAAATGCCTGAATGAAACTATATATAAGAATGTATGCCTGAATCTGTGTTTGTATCAACTCTAGGTTTTACAAAATGCTATACAGGTAAAGTTACTGTAACTTTGGAGTGACTGAGTCAGATCTCCTTCATCTTTGTGTGAAGGAGATCTGACTGATCACAATCAGTTCCACCGGTGGGAGTTAATGTTCCAACATGATGTGGGAAAATCCTTTTAAATTCCCGTTATTGACATCATCCAACAAGTTGTTTGCCTGTGAGTAATCTGTTGTAGTGTCAAAATGCAACAGGTCTTTATTCCCCCATGTTTGCTATGAATCATTATTTCAGATTGCAGAAAGTGGGGAAGGGCAACTAGCAGCCAGTGACACAGTTTGGTTTGACACAAGCACAGATAAAGATGTCACCACCAAAGCAGAGTGCACGGGTCGAGCCTGCAGCACTGACAGTTTGCTCCTTTGTTAGGCTCAGAAAGGAGCTTCACAGCACTGAGAACTCTCTGCATGGTGCCGCGTGAGAGGAAAGGATCCCAGTGCACACGTCTGCAACCTCTGGACTCAAACTGTGAATGACTCATTGTTTTGGCTTGGCTGGACACACTCCGGCACACCTGCATATCTTCTCATGAGCAAAATGGGAAATTCAATCTTCTCTGCAGTTTCAACTGGTTTAAAAACACATTTTATTGTCATACAGAGGAATCTGCACAGGAAAAAATTAAAAAAATAAAAATCTGGCAACCCACAGGGTTTCAGTCTTGCTATGGTTGGAGATGTGCGTCACCCTGGGATACTGGGAAAGGCTGCACTGCCTGGCTGCCTTTTTATATGGTCCTCCAGACAATCATGGTTTAACAGAGGTGCTGTTAAACACCACTGCTCTACAGACAGCGAGGGAAGTCAAAGCCAGCTGTCAACCTAAACAAACTGGCAGAGATGTCTCCTGCAAAATGTCAGGGAGCATTTAAACCACCACGATTAACATGATTCTGTACAACTAATTAAATAAAAAGGGCCAAACACAGCAGTTTAACAGTCAGATTCAATCTTCACAGCCCATTATTCACACGCATTATGAAAATTTATAAAAACATCACATGCAGACTTCACATGGACTGACTTTAAAAAACACACTACAGCCTGTCACCACGACGGGCCTCATTTACACAAAGTCATGTTTATAGTTTTAAGACCTGCAGGAATAATAAAAATACCCATTAATCAAAGCACATATACTGTGGTGTCCTCAATGAAAGCACACGGCCTCTAGTGACTTATTAAATAAATGCAAATACAGTGACATATTTTATTTGCCAAATATTTTATACCAAAAAAGAAAAATAACATCCAGTTTCTCATCTCCCAGATAAACTACAAATCCACAATTTCTGCAGTAGTACTTGTTCTGTTCTGTAGCTTCGGTGAGATCACTGCAGGCTCTGGTTTGAGTTAGAGTACATTCAACTGCAGGTCGTCTCTGGGGAACAAGCTGAATAAATGTCACAGAGCGCCACAGGAACAACCCAGGCCTCCAAGCCAGCCAACAGGAAAAAGAGATGGGAAGTGCAGGTACACGCTGATTGGCACGCCTTACTAAATTAGACAGGGGACTGTCCATGAGTGAATCAATCGCAGGTGGCATCATTTTTTATTTAAGTGGTGGGTGAACAGCACTATATTAACAGGTTGCACTTAGGACTACAGAGCAGATCCCACAATCCCATCTCTGATCCTTTGGGTCCTCCAGGTTGAGGTGTGGGTCCTCCAAGAATCGAGCTTAACCATCAAACTGTTCCTGAGCAGTTTGAGTCAAAGCTGCATCAGGAGACCACTGTCATTGGGGAGTAACGCTGCCATAAGACTGTGTCAGTTTACAATGTTAAAACTGTCTGAAACATGTTAAAGTAAGAGCTGCATAATTGCCAGGACCAGCTTCCTCTGTAGCGCTTTGAATTATTCATTGTTTTACTTTCAGTAAAAAATTAAAAAATGCCTCACCATCTCATGCATTAATACCTGTGCTCCAATTACTAAATCTTAAACTTGTGAGAAAATAGTGTAACATGGATCCTTTGAGACCTCAAGTGACCCATATCTCTTGTGAGATGACTTTTTTTTTTTTTTTAAGTCTCACAGCAACAAGACGTGTTCAAAAAAAGCCCAATTCCAGCATTATTAGATTCGAATCAGGACTTTCTGGGCTAATTTAGAAACTGCTGACTGACGCAAGGAAAGATGCCTGAAGGTATAAGCAGAGACAAAAAGCCCAGAGCTTGTTGAGAAAGAAACATTCAACTTCTAAGTGTGCCCAAAATAAAAGAAAGTTCTACATCTAAGCCAATATGTTCTTTTCAGCCTTTTGATTCCAAGTGTAGAGTAAAATCATCACTCACAGAGCTGGGCATTATGGGAAAAGGCTGAGAGGGAGCATTGTTAAGAAAAGAAAGACTGAGTGTTAGTCAAAGGGAAAAACTGTGTTAGACCACATGGGACAATTATCATTGTCTGTCTCGGCTGCGTACAAAAACTGATACGCTACTATTGTCCCGTCTTCCTTTGAGCTCCAGCTTCAGTGGAAACTGTTTAAGAAATGACTGAAAACCCAGGTCAAAGACTCTATGTGACATCCACAAATAAAACCATTAAGCACAAATGACCACAGAGGCATAAACAGACCAGTTCACTGAGGGAGCAATCGATACGAAACGAGATCAAATGAACAGTCAGCGAGGATCCATTTAGCCCATCAGCATGTGACCTCGTCTGTCTGTCCCTGAGCTTCAAGATGCTTCTCTACTTTCATCCTCCAAACCTGTGGGTTAATCATAATAATCATAATCAATATCAGACGGCGCACGTGTTGCATGAGCGTGCAGCCATCAGCGTTTAATTTTTAGGCCCGTCTGAAACAACGTTCAGTGTGAAGGGAAGGATTTGTAGAAAATAAGAGTCTTATAATTGATGCCTTAACATTGAGACACATGTCACTCAGTATTGGCCAAATCCACTCAATGAAGGAAAGTGAGGAGATGAGAGGAGAAATGAAAGGTCATGCCAGTCAGGGATTACAGCGGATGACCAGCTGAGGCCAGAATGTACTCTCAGCGGGAATCTGGGTTATGAAAGTGATCCTTAAAGCGCTCTGCGCGGAGTCACGGCTAACAGGAGCGGCTGCACTCCAACGCAGCTCAAATCACTCTCACTGAAAGCGATGCAGTCTCCACAAAATCGAGGGATGCACGGTGCACCTTGTAGTCTATGCAGATAAATATACCACCAAATCTCTAAATTATTAAAGACAGGTTTGCTCTTACATCAGGCATGATAAAAATCCTTGAAAAACTGGTGAGAAATTTGAAGGCAAACAGAGTGTGCCTGACCCCTACATACACTACACATACACTAGGCTAATGTTACTTGATTTTTCTTATACGAGTTCAGCCTCATATTTCAACCAGCAGGTCTTTAGAACAATTTTGTGGAGTGGATTCTTGGCTTCCTCATAAATGGAAGTTTTCTCCTCACAAGGATTCATTTTTATCTCATTTGTGCACAAATGAGCCCGAGCAGGTATGAAAACAGCCCTATGTTAAAATGGACTGATTCAAATAAACATATCTAAATTAAAAGATATAACCACTGCGTTTAGAAAATGCTCTCATACGCTAAAGATCATTAAAGGTGTGATACTGGAATGTGCAATCATTTATTCATAACTGAACTTTGAAGCAAACTGGAGCTGTGTTTAAAAGGACGCCAGCATCTCAAGATTCAAAAACCATGATTACCTTATTTTTACTGTGCTTCTATCGAGTCTGTTTTGTCTTCCTTGGTGTTGTGGTTTGGACGCTTATCTGTAAAGAACAGAAACTCCACAGCCGACAGTTTCAGCAGTTGGTTAGATTGATTGCACTCTACTCCTTTGCATAGAGTTCCAGTTTCTTTTTTCTTGCTTAGGGCTCATAGCACCAAAACGCAGGCAGCTTTTTCCAGTAGCCCTCACTCAAAAGAACAGGTTGGAGGTTTTATATCCAACAACAATGTGCTGTAATTGTTTTGAAAAATCTAGGTGTGGGATGGATGGCTCATCCACAGCAAAACAACAGAATAAGATAATCGAGTAAAGTCTGCCTAAAGTGCAGATCGATGTTTGTCTTGTTTAACACATCAGCATTTCACACCCGGGACCACAGATCTACAGCATGACCCTGAAATTTATGCAGTATGCAGGTCAACCCCTCTACAAGTGTACTCTCTGCACACGACTCCAGTGCGTTTGGGTGTTTCTTTGCAGATGTCTTTCAACTTCTGGCACCAGCACAGACACGCAGATCCAAGCAGGATTGAGGAATCCTGAGGCATTTTCAGCACAGCAACAGTTTTCCAAAAGGTTTAGATTTAATAAAAAGGTCAGAGATATAAACCAAACAGAACCTGCACCAACCCGAACCCACATGTGCCTTAAACTAAAGCAACAGTCAAACCAAAGCAAATGATAACTAATCTGAAAGACATGAGCCTCCCAGGAGAAACGAGACAGATATCTTGGGAGGAAACAAGTTCATACAGATGCAAAGCAGGTGAAGTAATTTCCTGTATAAGCCTTGGATTGTTAACCAGTAGAAAAATTCAGGTTCAGCAGCCAAAATGGACACGAGGCCAAGGGCCACAGGACAGCACAGTGACTCTAGAATTTGGACTGCTGGGTGGACAAAACAAGTCATTTAAAAACACGTTGGAAGAACGTAATTATTCGCTGCCCAGTGTTTCCTCCAGGACAGCTCTGACGGGTAAAGCCAAGAAAAGTTCAGGGCTGCAGTGTTGTGTGAAAATAGCTTCACATTCATAAATAATCCTCTTTCCAGTCCCACAGACTTCATATATAGAATGAGTTAATGGTAAAGAGGAAGCGTGAAATGTGAGGATTGTGCTGATGCTGAACAGGGATGGAGGGGGTGGGGAAAGGCAGGGTGTTTGATTCCTTCCTCCTGGCTGAACACTCAAAAGAGATCCATAAATCATTACAGATACACTCAGTCAAGTTACAGAAAGGAGGACTGTCTCTAGTGTAGGTGCACAGTAATGCTTGAGGACTTGTGTAGCTATTTAAGTATTACTGACACCATTGCTCGACAGATTAAACAGAAGGAGCTGTAACTGTGGACTGGAGCACTAACTACTAACAAAGAGAAGGCTATCCAAATACACTTAATTGGTATTTTAGGCTCTCTTCTTGCTTCAAGTGGTGTTTATTAGGCACCAACACGGCCTACTAACAATGAACCAAAGCAACACTGACCATATGTCTAGACATATGGCTAAAGGAGATTACATGAACTATTTCTTTCCTCGAAGTCATGCTGTTTAGACCCAGACATCCTTACTGGTGTCTCGGAATGACAGAGTAAACTGGAAGCACCCTGCACTGTTAAAAGCAGGTGTAAATGTGTTACATCCTATTATTTAAAATAGAACATGAAACAAAAGACAGAGTTAGTGACTCAAGACTTCATTTTCTAGCTTTTTTGCCATAAATAGACTTATGCTTTCATTAAAAGATGCACTTTGGAGAACTAACAGTGGTTAGTCCAAAATAACGCCACATAGAAAAAGTTCTACTTTTCTGATCACAAACTCAAAGCAGCCAGTTTCACCAACACTGAATACCATGTTTAAGTCCAATAATTCATTTTCATCTATTGCCCTGACAGCATCTATTTTTAATATCGTTCTCTGGGAGAAACAGTGACGAAGCATAGTTGTGCAGCCCTACCAGCACATGCTCACACATGACCAAACACAGAAGCAGCTTATAGATACAGATCACAGTAAATCAGTAAGGATTTTACACTCCATAAAGGAAGCCAGCAGGATGTGATCTCTATTACAGCCTGGCAGATACTTTTGGATGACTTTGCACCGGGTGACCAGGGCTGGAGCAGGGATGATGGTACCTTTACAGTTTATGGAAACAGCTCGCCGGGTTTGGCTGATAACTTGGCACACCACCCTCTTACATAAACACGGGTGGTGTCTGAGGTCATGTCTTTACTCACCACACCCTATACAGACAATTATATATTGATCACTAAAATATGTTTAAAACTACTTTTGGACACTGATTAATGAGTCAGTATCTTGTATTGCATTTGCGGCAATAACTTGAAAATCTCTGACAGCATGTCGCAATTACACCAGTAAAGTCCAGACCTAAACCTGGCTACACTCACACAAGGGAAAAAACTGGTTAGAGACCCTGTTGCAACCAGGATTATTGTGACATGTGGAATAAACTTCTGATCACATTGCCTTTGAAATGGTTGTTTTAAAGACAGGCATGTCAGGTGCTGTCTTCAATGCTATTTTGATGCATAAAGTTGGCAATAAATTGGCAACAAAACAGTCTCGTATCAGTCTGTGATTAAATGTGGTCAAGCAGACAATTGCATGCAATCTGCTTGCAATAACACAACGATTAACTAGCCTGTAACCATCTGCGTAAACAAAAAATTCATATTATTTTATAAATTCTGTATTCACAATCCAGACAGAACCTCAGAGATCTGGAAAAATAAACAAATTCCTCCACAGTTACATGCAAACCTTCACTGATCCAACTGAGAGGGATTGCAGTCAGTTCAAGTCAGACCGCGCTTCTTTGGAGAAAGGCTGCCTCTCACCAGGAGAGATATATAGTAAAAGGTTCTAGGTTGCCCATTTGGTTGCCATAACTACTTGTAAGTGTAGAGAAAAACATTCAATGCAATCATCAGTCACAATGAAGTTGATGTGAGAGACTGATAAACTTCAACAGAAAGCAAATACTTCAAGTTGTTCCTGCTTTATGTGAATCTACAAGCAACTGAATCATGAGACGGGTGGCTTCCTCAAACCAACAAGGCAGCTGACATTAATCCACGATAATAACAGTTTAACATGCAGTACTATCTGAAAAAGGTGTAGAAATACACATCATGATAACTTTGATCAACATCAACTTTGGTTTCCACATAAAGGTCTTAAATGAAACGTAGTCCACACTCTCACACACACAAGTCTGGTCAACTCAGACATTCGGTAATCTAGCAGTGTCAGTACCAATAACCTCAGAGGAGACAGCCTCTTGACCATGAGAAGAAAATGTTTTATTCATATAGGTGGGGATTTCCTGTCTCACTCACACATGCACACAAACACATTGCTTTCATGACCTAAAAAGAGGTCTAATGTTACATACCACTCTACCACCTACCAGGAAAAAAATCCAAACTATGTCGATGTAATGAGAGGGCAGCGCAGGAAAGCCAAGAAAGAAAGCATGCTCTTTAAAGATATGCAGGAAACGAATGCAAAAAGCAGGGCAAAGGGAACGAAGCAAGCACTGACGTCAGGCTATTCTAAAAGGCTGACAAACGGCAAGCATTCAAAGACACAGGAGCTTAATGAACACAATAACAGCACCTGTTATGATCTACCACTGACAGTAGGAGAAGAGGAATTCAGTGTTGATGCATGCCAATGCTGTGAATAGGCTGCTCTGACAAGGCCAAGCCCACACACGGGAGGAACAAGACTGTAAAAAGGCAAAACTTTACCCTAATTGCATATACAGACTGAAATGTTGTGCCTTTAAGGCAATACAATCCAAGCCAGAGGGCACGAGGTTAAGTGAACCTTTAATTCTTACCCTGCATGAATGTCATGTTTAAAAGCAGGGTACACTTTAGAGAAGCTATCAACACCACAGGATGACAAGTTGCTTTTTACTCACAGCACCAAAACAGCCAAGTGTAAGATTATATTAACAGATTGGGAAAAAAAGGGGAAGGTGACGCATTGTTTGATCATACACAAAAACAGGAACCCCAAATAAATTAGTAATGTAGGTGAAAGAATCAAACAATATAAACAGCTGCTCTAAAAAGGCTGACTACACTGTGTGAGAAATGCCTTCAACTTAATACAAAGTTTAAAGTATACTTACTTATGTTGAGAGGTTTTTTAACCACACTAATGAGTAAAGATTTGCGTACTTGTTTCTAAAAATGTAACATATGCATTAGTAAGAACAAAGACCTGTGGTTTGAACTCTTACCTTCAAAATCTTAAGTTAGCAGTGTTATTATTTTGGTACATATTGTGTTTAGATTTTGAGTTTGGTGGATGTCTAATTTGGTTTCCAGTGTTTGTGTGGTTGAAAACAGCGCAGTAACAGCCCTCCATGACCGAGTCTCTTGTAGTGATTAAAGATCCAAATCGATGGTGCTGTTCTGATATTACCGATAGCTGTACAGTATATGGGGTACATCAACGTGACAGAAAGTGAGATCTTGAGACTTATCTGGATGCGGCTTCTGGTGTTTGTGTATCCAAGAACAGTGTACAGTTTGAACACTCCGAAGTGATTAATAACTTCAGGTCAGTGCTCAGATGTTAATAAACGGTAACCGTGTGGTGTATGGGACACATTAAAGCAACAAAACTTGATGTGAATTGACAGAAATACATGTTGGGCAAGATAAATGAAAAAATTCTGCTTTGGTCACTTCAAACTGGGTGGTGGCTGTGAACATCAGGTTGATCTTCTAACACCATCTAACATCAGTAAAGAAGAGCAAGCTCACAGTTTGTCATGCACAGACAGGAAAGAATAAGAAAGTGTTGTGGTAGGTTTCAAAAATAACTTTACTGGATTCCAGATATAGGTTGTAGTCCTCCTCCTTGGCTGTTAGAAGCGATAAGCACTCCAGCGACTGTGTTCACAAACATTACTCTAATTGTTCGGTGTATGGGGCAGATTCAAGCAAACAAAAACAGAGATGTCTGTCACTTAACACAAACACACAAACTAGAAATTCTGCTAACATATTTTGAGTTTGTGAGTTTATTCCTTTTTGATTTAAATTATTTTTTTAATTCACTCCTATTTTGTAGATTAAGTAAGTATCATTTCACAGTACCCATTCATATTACATGCATCTGCTGATATTGTTGCATCCAGAGTTAGAGTATCTTCGTATGGACACTGGCTAAAATATTAAGCCCACTTCATATCAATTATATTTTCTGTTTGTTTCATTATGTTTACAGTTGTGGGGTTTATTTACTGTCATGTTAGAACAGTAAAGCTGTAAAGCGAGGGGCTAGGTTAATGACCATCAGTGTGGTAGCAACATAGGAGAGTGCAGAGCTCGCTGAGAGTGGGTAATCACTCACCGAGACAAGAGTGATAAATAATGATTATATTTAAATATCAGTAATTACAGTATTTAATGCGAGATGCTTAGCTGGTGCCATAAACTCAGCTCCTGGTCCCACAGGAAAGACAGGATTATGCAGCATTATACTAAAAGCAAGGTACACTGATAGGTGTTCAAATATAATTATATCCAAAATTCATTTTAAGACAGAAGTGATCACGCCTAAAGGATGTGCCCAGTATCATGATGTAGGCAAAAAAAAGTCTTAGAACTTACTTAAGCTGCTGCCTATCCCACGTGGTGAGATGAGACTTGAAAGTTCACAATTCCTCCTAACAAGAACTAGCTAACTTCCCAGAATTCAATAAATGATGTAGCTTTCTTAAATACATGAACAAATCATACCGTAAATGCGATAATAGATAACAGAGCTAATGTCTCAACCTGTGGATCGACTCAGACTCCACCAGCTTAAAGAATAGTTTTTACCTGTAATGCTTCATTTGCTCAGTTTAGGGGCACCTGAACCAGCACTCCACCTGCTCCAGGTTCTGGTTAGAGAGACCTTGCAGCTCACAGCAGATCTTCAAAGAAGAGCAAGGACTACTATCTCCAGCTGTAGTTCCAGACGGTGGAGCTGGAGTCTGTCGAACCACAGGCCAAGTCTCACAATAGTGAGTAGTTTACTGATGCGGACCAGAATTTTAGCATATATATGTAAAATGTAGCTGTACATCCAGCATTTTGTGTATTTTACACCACAGTGAAAGTAATCAATGATTTCTAGCAAATTTCTTGGTTTCAGGATTACTTTATTCTGTCATGTCTACAAATATAATGCATTTAAAATGCATTTCATGGTGTGATCATTTGATTATCATTTCTACACCTCTGAAAGACCGTTACAATCTTAAAGCATTAAAAAAGGCTCCTCAGGAGTTCTGCCAACTTTTCTCATTTTTAAAAACATCCAGATAAAACTCAAAACCTCTGAAAAAGACTTAGAGGTGTGACCTCTGCCACAGATTCCACATGGAGGGGAAACTCCATTATCAGCTGAGCTGATCGATTATTCATGGAGGGGTCTGCGTAGCTGCTGCTTCCACATGCTGCTGCATGTGGAAGGACCCTGCTGATTGTGCATCACTCCCAAAACAAAGCATCGATTGGTCTGGCACGTGTAAGCACGGTCAAGCCAACAGCTCCATTGTCTGTGAAACAAAATTTAAAAAAAAGCCAGAGAGGCATGGGGAGCAGGGGGTAACCCCCCACTCTTTGTGCAAGGCAGCTGAGCATGCATGCGACGATTGAAGAGCATCGCCATCATAGTGCATCCTAAAGACACCTCCATGGTGTTTGAAGAATCCCCCCTTTAACACAGCCTCCTCATTTTTGTGTTTCCCAGTGTGCATCGCCTAGCAACAGAGTGAGTTGTAGGGCTTGTAAAGGCTTGCCAGGAAGGAGACCGCTCATCTCTCCGTGCCTGCTCCTGCCTCCTTAAAGTCCAGATTACAGTGTTTTAGCTCCCACCGATCCTCTCCTGCACGTTTCCGAGCGCGTCTGAGCGACGTGGCAGGAAAAACAGCAGCACTCCTCAAACTTTTGACACGTTTTGTTTGCGCCTCTGTTCCAAAATAAACTCAGCGGAGTGGGCAGGGAGCCGGCGTGGAGGCTGAACTTGTTATTCCGAGCCTCACAGGGAGTCAGTTTACGAGCTGCGGGGCGCTGCTGTCAGTTTCAGTGTCAAGTTCAATCCCCTCACTAAACGTTTCCTGATGTGAAACTATTCGGGTTGCTAGGTGTTCACGCCACTACGACAACTGTAGCTAGGTAACGCTCGGAGACCACCGGTTTTACAGTTAGCTACTTGTGGAGGCTAGCTCTTCTTAGCCAAGTTAGCTTTGGTGTAGCCAAATTAGCACCAGCTACTGGATAACACATGAGTGCAATGAGACGGCGAATACTTACTTTTATGTCTGCCCGCACCCCAGGACTGTTTGGCGATGCTGGGGCTCCGTATAATTGCCCTTCCGGCGGATTTCAAAGCGTCCATATCGTAATCCAAAAGTGGGGCAAAGAGCCCGACGAGCGCCTGTGTGTGCGTGTCGAAACACTCCGCTCGGTTTAAAACAAACCTCTGTCGTTCAAACTTTGTTTCAGCTGTTCTTCTCTCCCCTCCTTCGTACGACTAGCTCTCAGCCGACGGTAAATTACCATGTTCGTCCCCCTGGGCGGTGTTAGTATGTAAATTAACCGGATAAGGTGCGTGACGCCCACTTGTGGAGTCACGCGAGTGGGTGAGGTAGTAACAGCAGCCGCGGCGGCGCTGGCAGCCCGGACGGGCGGTGCTAGTGTTATTCCTGTTAATAACGCCCTCTAAGACCCGGCCTACAGTTTCTACTGTCCCCCCGCGTCTTCTGCGACGACTGACGTGATCCTCCGATCGCCGGCTGCTCATAAGGGGGTTCAAAAATATGGTTAGGGGGCCAGAAGCGGCCGTCAAAGGCACCCAACCCGGCCCACAGGTCCTCTTTAGAAAATGTGCAACTTACAAAGCAAGAGGTCAAAAAATTTGAACTGTATTTTTGTTTGTTTTTATAGCCTTCATTCTGACATACCGTAAGAAGACAAATGGCATATCTGCCTGGCGTACTATTAAGGAAGTAAAAACAAACCATTAAACTGTCAAATTTTATAGCCAGTTGACCTGGAATGTCTAGCTGCGTGTCTCAGGCAAAATAGTATAATTTTACTATTTGTGTATTCAGTACGGGTGGTGTTTAGAACTGCAGTGTACATGTTGCCAAATGCAGTGGTCTGATTGGTCACATTTGTTTATTTGGATTGGAAAAATCGCTTCTTATTGTTATTAGTTTATTGTTAAGATCATAAAATCATATATTAATATTCAAATATTTGCATGAATTTTAAGTGTCCAGTGTGTAAAGGCCTTTACAGTGAGTCCACAGTAAAAAATAGAAAATCTTTGATAAATAAACACAAAATGTAAGTTTTATAATCGCAGATAATGAGCTCCCAGTACCTTCCTTTTGTTTTTGTATTCTTCTTCTTAAAGATCAAGCCCAAAAAGTCATGCTGATGGGGTTTACTACAGCAGAATATGTGACACATTACAGGAAAAGCCAAATGAAGACACATACGTGCACACACAAACAGCCAAACAATGACACAAATTGAGATAGATAGATAGATAGATAGATAGATAGATAGATAGATAGATAGATAGATAGATAGATAGATAGATAGATAGATAGATAGATAGATAGATAGATATGGTGTCACTTCACGGTCATTTTACACTCCACACTCCTTTGCAGAAAAGTTTTAATGGCGGTGGGGCATGCTGGAAAATATCTCACTCATACTTCCTGACCTTGCTCCCTGTCATTTGTGCAAAATGCTCACAAACCCGGGTGACTTCCACTACGCAGCAATTTATTAGGTTTTTTTTGGCAAGTGGCTTACAGAGTAATTAGCTGGGGAAGTGGTATTTTAAATTATCTTTAGCAAGCAAAACAAAAAAAACCTGTTGCTGAAAAGAGGAAGGAGAGAAACGAGAAGGACAAGTGCACCCCTGGGACTTTGGACTTGAGCTATGACTCTGTGAGCGTGAGGCCTGAAAGATGAAGCTCTGATGGGTGAGTCATCTGTGTTTTTGTAAAAGACTGAAACATTGTTAACACATCAAGTTAAAAATATATACTCATACTTTAAGGTGTGTCTGTGTGATGTGTCTAGATGTATCTGGAATGAGGAATTCTGTGACTGAGTGACAGGGAGTGCAGAATTATTAGGCAAGTTGTATTTTTGAGGAATAATGTTATTATTGAACAACAACCATGTTCTCAATGAACCCAAAAAACTTATTAATATCAAAGCTGAATGTTTTTGGAAGTGGTTTTTAGTTTGTTTTTAGTTTTAGCTATTTTAGGGGGATATCTGTGTGTGCAGGTGACTATTACTGTGCATAATTATTAGGCAACTTAACAAAA
>NW_005187489.1:716235-735826 GCF_000239375.1 Pundamilia nyererei
GGGGGGGTGTTTTTCCTCAAAAAGGACATTTTGCATCAGTGAGTCTTTGCTTAGATTAGAAAGCCATCTTTCCACTGCGGATCTGATAATAATTCTGTCTCTACAGAAAATTTTGGTGTCTCAAGTTATATAACACAATTTTCTTTTATTCCTTAGCATGAAAACTGATTTTCTCATGCAAGTGACAGAAAGTTTTGAAGCTGGAGTTCTTAAAGCTGTGGATGAACCAGTAGTGTTCCCTGAAGTACTCCTTTAAAATCATGTGAACACGTTCGTTTTAGTACTTTAGTACTTCATATTCCAGCTCAGTTTCAGAAAGAAATTCTTCACATTTCTTCTAAAAGTCAGATCAACCACTATTTAACTCTAAATCAGAGCTGTTAAACACATTTTACATCATAACTTACACACTGCCCAGTTTGATCTCAAGTGGCTCAGATGGGTAAAATAACCAATAACCTTGTGGTTATAAGCTAATAACCTATAACCCACTTCCAACATGTTCCGCTTTCTGTCAGGATAAGGAAGTTTAACTATATGTGTCCATATTTAATGTCTGAGATTCTTAAAAAGAAGAAGTGCAAGTTCAATAATACGCCCATGTTTTTAAATAAAGAAATGCCACTAAAGTAAATCAAAGAAAATCAAATTTCCACACAAAATAGTGAAAAGCAGGAAGTGTTCGTCATGTTTTGGTTTATCTCTTTCTTACTTTGGTGTAGTGTGCCAGGCCACAAATTGTGTCTTTGTCAGTAAGAAAGGCAAAACAAAAGGACAACATTTATGTCCTTCTTTGTGATCTTTTCACATTTTTCGAGAAATCTCTTGGGTCGAATTGGACCCTTTGTTGGGCCAGTTCTGGCCCCCCCAGGCCACATGTTTAACCAATAGTTAATAGTTAAAGGTATGTTCTGGGAATTTTCAAGGACAGAAAGAGGCGGTTATAAAGAGTATCATAAAGTAGTCTCATAGTGTGTGTTTCACTAAATTAAACTGATAAATCTGAAAACGTTCCACAAAATATAAATCAAGTCAGTTCATTTGTATAGCACCAAATCACAACAACAGTTGCCTCAAGGTGCTTTATATTGTAGAGACCATACAATAATACAGAAAAACACAGAAACCCCAACAATCAGATGACGTGATCAAGTGCTTTGGTAACAGTGGGAAGGAAAACTCCCTTTTAACAGGAAGAAACCTCCACAGAACCAGGCTCAGACAGTGGCAGCCATCTGCCACAACCGGCTATTATAAACAAAAAGTTGCCCCCAAAATTCAAAAAAATATACTTTTTGGTATAAACCTGTAACTGGCAGTGATGCTCAAGAGTGCATTTAACAAACCTCTATGACCTCTGACCCTTTTATTGTTCTTCTTTGGTTTTCTCCAAAGTTAGCTCCATGGATAAGACTTCTGCGAAGATCCAGCAACAATTCTGGCATTTGAAATTTAAAATTCACCCTTTGTGACCCTTGGTTTTATTACACTGGTCAACATCTTTTCAGAAGCTGCCTGCTTTGTATATAAAATAGGCGATTTCATATGTACTTTTTCCTGCTACCAGGAAGGTCAAATCCAAGGCCAAACAGAAGAAGTCAAAAGTCAAACAGATAATTGCATTTAGAATTCATACAAGACCAATGTCAACACAACAGAGTGGCCATGTGAAGATTAGTACAGGTAATGGCAATTTCGGCCATTGCTGCAAAAACTCAGAGGTGTGTTTTAGTCATTTCTGGTTTCATTTAAGAAATGATCCAGGAGCATGCCATCAAAACTAAACCAAACCACAAACTTTAAGCATTATTTGTCTTTTTCATTGACTCAAAAAAGTACCTTCAGATGCATTATGACTGTAGACTGGTGTAATCTTTCCTTGTGATGAAAAAACCCAATTTGAACACTTTCTGTGAGAAAGTGAAACCAAAAAGTGGAATCTTTTTCTAACCTCAATCATTTTTGAGGCCCAGATAAAATACAGTGCAGAGCATCTCTAGCAAACATGCTGATTGACATTAGGAATGTTGTCTCATATTGGTTCCTGTAGTCGCAGAGCTACATTTCTCTGGTGAGTTTCACTGAGCTTACATCACCGCCCTGTGTGTGAATCACTCGAGGGTTTGGCTCGCAAAAGAATCCAGCAGTACCAGATTTCATGGGAGATGACAGTTTAACTGGCCACAGCGTCCTCAGGTGCAATCTAAAGCTCAGTTTTAAGTTACAACACAGCATAAAAAATAGTTTCTAGAGAGACTGATCACTGCTTTAAGTCCCTCTGTGCTCAGGCAGGTGAATTCCTTTTAAATCACTGTTTCTTTGTTAGCAGATACAACTGTGCCTCCATGCAATGGGACAAAGAGTGACTGTAAACTGAAGCATGCAGCACGAAGCCTGGCTTTTAAGGAAGCAGCAGTACTAGTTGGAGAAGAAAGATCAGAGAGTTTCTGCCAGAGGGGAGAGAAGACGCATGTTTTGGTTCTTCACTCTGAAGGTGAGTATAAGAGCCAAAACACACACAGTTTAATTATACATGAGGGCAAACACAAGTAAGCAACCCTCAGAGCAAGCATGGGAGTGTTTCTGCTGCAAGCTCACCAAAGCTTCAATGATCGTCTGCAAAAATAATCTTTTTCTAATCCTTTAGGGTGAAAGTGTTTTCAATCAAGAAAAAAAATGTCAAACCGAGTAACTCAAGAGAAGCTTTATCTGCATTTTATCTTATTTATGCCTCCTTCCCTTCAAACGGGAGGATTAACTGTAGATTTCAGATGCTTAATGGCACTGTGGGCAATTTCTAATGATCATAATTTGCCAGTTCCACGTTTGACCCTGTTAAACAGGAAGTGGAAGAGCATGGAGCAGATGGGTTTAAAAACAGATTTATTACCAATCTAAGCAGTTAGTCTCAATGCACGAGTTGATCAAACATATCTCAGGAAGCTTGGCACGTGACACTTCCTGAGAGGGCGTCTGTTTGAAATTAGGGGTGCTTGACATTGACAGCGGGAATCTTAACCCCCACAAACCTCAGGAAGTGTCATTCCTGATCTGAATGAACTTCCAGGGCCAAAGGTCAGGAAAGCAAAGGCATCCCTCACGTTTCCATATTTAGGTAGAGAAACGACTCATCCAGTCCTGCAAGAAATGATCATTTCAATGACCAGCTTTTCCCTCTTTTTGTGGCCAAAGAATGTCCATCTCAAATTATTACCATAAATAAGCATAAATAATAATAACCAACTCTTTTATCAGAATAAAATGTGATTTATGGTCTTAAAAAGAGGGGAATATAATGATTATTTGCAGAGTGAATGAGCAGAACTCGTGTGGAGAGAAGTGATCACTGATCAGACTGACACTGCCTTCTAGTGGTAAAAGGGAGATGGTGCATTTGGGCAAACTCCAAAATAACAAAGGGGCCACAGCAAGTTTTTACACTGTTTCTGATCTCTCAGCCTTCCGTTTTCTGTTTATTAAATCAAACGCTGCCGTGTTGGTTTGAGATCATGTAACTGAAGAATTTGCCGTTCCTTTCCTTTGAGAAACTCAGGTTGCTTTGGCTCATCACCCATTCACACTGGCAGACACACATGTGCATGAGCAGCTTTTCTCCTTTTTCATATAACTCTGGTACAAGTTCATCTTTGTTTCATCCCTCCAAATATTCTTGTTCTGAACTGTTTAGGATTTTCTTTTCCTGGCAAAGTTTAATCTGTTCTTCGTGTTTGTCAGTGTAACCAGTGGTTTGCACTTTTGTTTTTTCCCCCATTCATGAAGGTATCTTTTGACTGTCCACTTTGACAATGATGCAACTACAACATGTTTGTCTTTACCAAGGAAAGAATTCTGTGATCACGCACTTTAGTTTTCTTCTTCTTCTTTCTTTCGTCTTCCCATATGGAAAAGAAAAAGTAAAAACTTACATGATTTACTCATGAAAGTGGCCACTTTCTCATTACTTTCATATATTCTTTTAGTAAGTATCCAAAACATACAAGTTTCATTATATAATTTTTCAAGGTATCTTATATCTGTTTTCACTCTTGTATGCTTTTCATACAAGTTTCGCACAAGACAGATACAAACTTTATAAGATTTATATATATATCTTTTCCATATGGGTTATCTGAGTTGGTCAGTGCATTCAGACTCTTAAATTGGTCCTTTCTGTAGTTCTTCCTCTCATGTTGGCCTCTCTCACTTGCGCTGACATCTCTTTGGATGTCATAGTGAGAATTCAAGTGACCTGGAATCAACTCCCGATCATTTTATCTGCTTAATTTGTCATGAAATGACAAAACTGAACTCACCTCTCTGTCAGACCCCCGTCAGTCTAATGCCTGATCCTCTGAAAAATGGGGGACTGTATATAATGTCTGTGATTCCTGAACAGTTTATGCAAAACTTTAATTAAACCCCTTAAAGCTGAAGTTTGCACTTAAATCACATCTTGATTGTTTGGTTTAAAATCCACTGTGGTGATGTAACAGAGGCAAAACTACAAAAAAAAAAAGCTCCAAATATTTTTTGTGCAGATTGCTGTGAGTTCGACTAAGAGGGTGAAAGTGTCCACCTTTAAAAAGCTGCATGGACCCTCAGAGAGATTTTTTTTTTTTTTTTTTTTTTTTAAAACAAATACGCAAACTGATGAAACTGAGGCAAAGTGCGCCTGAAGAGCACACAGCAGCTTCGAGGTTTAATATTTTAAACATCGAGAGATCGAGCCGAGGGAAACTGAAATGCATCAAAGCTGTCAGGTTGGTTTTACCTCTGCAAACACGTTAAATTAACAACACCAAGAAGAGAGAAGTCAGTTTGCAAGAAAAAAAAAGTTTATTTCTTGTAAACCTCACAGAGCGAGAGCGCAGCCAAGGTCAGACCTGGAGGAGGGGTAGAGAGGGAGGGTGGGGGGCAACCGAACTGTGACTTTGGGCAAAGAAAACAAAAACAAAATCTATTCTTTCCACATTCAGCTGAACAAACAACCAACTAAAATGTAAATTTGTCACAACATTTTCCAAGAAGCCAATGACAGCAATCTGAGCGAGTGAGAAAAGAAAGAAAAAACAAGCGTCTCCATACACAGTAAGGTGAAAACCACACGCACAACAATGACGGTGAAACCACATCAGACTCGAGAACTTCCTTCTCTCCCTGCGGGAAAACTGCGAGAAGAGCAGAAACAGGAGGAAAAGAAAAAGCAGCCACTCGCCAGATGCTGCAAATACGGTGACATTCACGAACTTCTAGTCCCTTACTGTCAACTATACACCTTCCTCTACTACACCACAGGTCACCACTGCCCATAGACTCCTTAACAGAAACCGCTGTTAAAGTGTTAGCCAATGCATTCACAGTACATTCTTCAACACAGGAATTCCAGTCTTGGCACACAAACCAAAGTGGAAGTTAATTAAATTAACTCAACTCCTTTTTTTACATTTTTTTTTTTTACATTGCACAGTCCATCTTTACAGTTTTCCCTTTCAAACAGCAACGTGTGCTTTCCACAGTGAGAAAAGAAAAGAGGGGGGCAGCAGCTAAACCAAAGCATTTGGGGGTTCGTCGGTCAGAGTGACTCGAATATGTTGCTGTCAAACATATCTGATTCATTTTATTACAAGGCTGCCGTCCAGAGAGCACAACGATCAACAAATCTGTGTTTTTAGTCCCACTAAACTGATCTCTTCCAGCTTAGCCAGATGCTTCAACGCATTCGGAAGGTTCGGGCAGCATCTCATTAAACTCATGTCCTCAAGGCACTGTGATCATGAATCGTGATGCAGGATTATGCAGAGCAGTGGAAAGCAGACTTGTTTCTGCAACCGGGTGTGGGAATGAAGAGGGAAAACCAAACTGCTGTCACTTTTTACCCCCTTTCAAACAAAAAACAAAGAACAAATCCAGTTTAGACAGCTTAAAAACTGTTTACCGCCAGCACATCCCCAACGCAGCTTAGAGCAGGGTCAATTTGGTGTCCAAATTGTTTTTTCTTTTTAAATAAAAGAGGTCGAGTTGGTGTCATGAGTGCATTACATTCCTCTGATGCTATCTCGGGAGAACAGCTGTTAAAATTAATTTGGATTACAAGTCAGGCTGTAGAATCAAGGAGGGCTCCGTTTTCCAGTTTGTGGAGGGAATGATAAACCCAAAAAGAAAAGAAAAATACAGCAACTGCTCCCCGGAGGTGAGGAGTGAGAGCGATCCTCGATTCTGTGAGGTTTCACTAGACACTTAAAAGAAAAACTGGGGCTTCCTAGCTGATGTGGGATTTTCAAGTTTGTTTGTTTTTTAAGTTTTCTTTTGTTTTAACTACAACAAATACAGTCACACAATACAACATCCTTCTGACCTGGCAAGGAGAGAACCAAACCAAAAAACCCCCAAACAAAAACAAACAAAAAAACCCTCAGGTTCTCAGCCGCGAGGTTGCGGGCCTGCAGGAGCAGTAAAAAGGACAGGAAGATGGATGGCGAGGTGGAGGGGATGGGGGCGGGGGCGAGGGCGAGGGGGGGGGGTTCACTTTTTGAGAGGCTGGTAAACGGAGGCGTTGGGGTCCAGGCTGGAGGGATTGGTGTCCATAAACTTTGAGGAGTAGTGGGGGGCCACGGGGGTCATGCTGCTGGTGTCGGCTGTGTAGGAGATGCTGGGCATGACGGCCATCACTTCTGCTATCTTCTGCTTCAGGTCTTTGATCTCCTGGTCCTTCTGCAGGATCTGACCTGAAAACAGATTTTAACAAGTCAGCCTGAGACATTTAAAACAAAAACAAAAAAGAACAACTCTGAGGACGGTGAACTTTTGTGAACCTTGTGCGATCTCCAGCTGCCTCTTGGCGTCCCCGAGTGCAGAGAAGAGGTCCAGTTTGATCCTGGTCTCTGCACTCAGGCTGTTCTCCAGGTGCTGGGTCTTGTCCTGCATGGCTGACAGCGCTGACATCAGCACCTCTGTGTCTTTTTCGTTTTCTTTATATTTATGAAGCTCCTAAAAGACGGACAGGGAAACAGTGGGGGTCAGGAGGGGAGTGTGTTTGCAGAAAGGGTCAGCAGTTTGGAGGTTTTTCACACCTGATATTCCAGCAGCTTTTTTTGTGGGACAACTGAAAAGATCCAACAAGTCACTTTGTTATGTTAATTCCAACACTGCTCAATGGATGTTTGCGAGGAGGCACACTTAGGCTACGTCCACACTAGCCCGGGTAGATTTGAAAACTGTGTTTTCGTCTGAAAATGCTCCACGTTTTCACACAGTTGCGCGTCCACATTGAAACGGGTGAAAATGCTTACGTTCCAGTACTGCGCATGCGTGAAATACAAGAAGATTCGACCTGCCTCATTTCTGTCTGCCGTTTATTTACTTTCCGGCTCTTTGAAACGTCGCGGCAAAATGTTGAGGAAAAGCACCGAGTTTTTGAAACGGACTAATAATGAGGTGGAGTTGTTGCTGCGAGTAACACAAAAGTACAAAGTTGCAAAAGCGAGACAGAGTTGAAGAATTTGAAGAAAAGCTATCTGAAGCATGTACAGACTGATATTAGTCTTTAATAGGGCTGTCAAAATTGAGAGCAAACAAAACAACTGCTGTATAATGTCCTCCGCTATCTTAGTTTCATTGCTCACATGGCTGCATCATATGACTAACATGCGTCATCGTTTTAGAAAGTCTGCGTTTTCACTGTCCACACTGCAATGTGAAAGCACCGTTTTCAAATGGATGCGTTTTCAGGAGCGCTTTGAAAACGCTGCGTTTTCCATCAGCGAAAACACCGTCTCAGTGTGGACGGGAGGCCAAAACGATAACGCATATATGTGGACTTTATTATAACTTTATTATAGATTTAACAGACCAGGCTAGTATTTCTGCTGCAGTCTTTTATCACCCTGACACTCAGAAACATCTAAAACTTTATAATTTCATCCTGCACAAAATGTCTTGATGCATTCTCAATCATCCAGTAAAGTAAATCTCCAAAAGTTGATTCTGTTCATCTGGACGTAGCGTTTTGTGGGAGAAACGTTTAGTCACTCATCTAAGTGACGTCTTCAGTCTAGGCTGACTGCAGTTTCCCCCAACCTTATAAACAGTACATTTGCATAATGACTGAAACCAGCCCACTGAAGGAACAATGAGATGAGTGACGAAACGTTTCTCCCACAAAACGCTACGTCCAGATGAACAGAATCAACTTTTGGAGATTCTGCACAAAGTGCTTCATCATGACAGACGTTACATTTTGCTTCCTCACTTCCACTTTCCTGTCGCACTTTTCAATGATGGCTGCTACCAGACCCAAAGCAGAAGTGGCCGTGCACACAAGACTGTAAAAAGAAGCATGTGAAAAGACCCAAGCCTCTGATGGACTCATACGTCAAACCAAACAGTGAATTTCTCAAACCTGTACCTGCACTTTTAACTCAAGCTCTCGGATCTGGTCCTCCTTTAGCTTGATGTCCATTGTTAATTTCTTGCACTCCGTTTCTAATTCAGTGATCCGCCGCCGCAGCGTGTCTGTGCACTCCCCTCTGAGAGCAATGGGAAACACAAAGAATGGTGAATGACCCTCGAGGCCCACAGCAAACCACAAGTAACAGAGCTGGTGAGCCAGATGTGTACACACCTGGATGCTGCTGCTAGTGCTACTGCTCTGGCTGCTGTGGCCTCCTCTAACTTCTTTCTCTTCTTCTCCTCTGAGAGCTGCTTTTCGGCGGCAGCTCGGGCTTCCTGCTCCACTTTGAGCCTCTTCTCCAGTTGGCCCACTGTCTGTTTGTCCTTCTGCTTTGCCTGCACAGCATTATGGAGCCTACAGGAGCACAAAAGCCACAGAGCAGCTTGTTAGCACAACAGGAAGTGAGACCCTAAGGTAAATGGACTGGTTCTTATATAGTGCTTTTCTACACTTCTGAGCACTCAAAGCGCTTTACACAACTTGTGCATTCACCCATTAATACAATTTTCTTAGTGCTTTCTAACTAACATTCACACACACATTCATACTCCGATGGATGCATCGGAGAGCAATTTGGGGTTCGTATCTTGCCCAAAGATATTTGGCATGCAGACTGGGGGAAGCCAGGAACCACCAGCCTTCCGATCAGTAGATGAGCTGCTCTACTGCCTGAGCTACAGCCACCCAGGACGTCTGGAAGGCAAACCTCAACAGAGGCAACCCTACCAAACATTTACTGTAGATTTTTAGGGGACTTTTATTTTTATTATTATTTTATTAGACAAAACCTAAAGTTCTCGATGCAAACCCCCACCGCGCTCCTTCACCCAGTTGTTTTCTTTATGTTTGTTTGTTTTTAACTCTCCTCCACGATGGCAGCAGCACCACTCACTTGTTCTGCAGCAGTTCGTTCTCCTGCCGCAGTTGGCCCAGCTCGGTGCGTATCGAGCGCTCGGCGCTGCCCAGTGAGCCGATCTGGCTGCGCAGGTCCTGCTCCACCTGCCGGCTGGCCTGTAGGTCCGCCTTCAGCTTCTTGACATCCTGCTCCAGTCTGTCCCGGGCAGGAGCATGACAAGAGGTGAGAAACACACAGATGTCACGAGAAGGAAACACAACAAAAATCAAAGTTTGAGAAGCACAGCAACATTTAAATTCAGGTGCAGTTAAAGCCACAGCAATAATAAAATCAAGATGATTGAGGAAAAAAAAACATTTGAGAAACCCTGCTCTCTATCTGTGGCTTTTATTTTTCTCATTCCTTTACACAAGGGAACTTCTCTCTAAAACCTCTGACTCTCCTCCTAAGTGAATGAAGAAGGCGAGTTTCTTTTAGTCAGTGGGAAGAATAAAACGAGGGTCAGATGTCTGATGAGGAGAAAAGAACAGGACAGTTCAACAAACGTGCAACGTTTTGAAAAGTGGCCTTAACTCGTAATCATCGTGAATAAAATTTTTGCCATTTTCAAACTATTTTACATGAAACCATGGATCACAGGGAGATGTGTTAATATCAGGAAACCAGTAAAAAATCATTTTAAAAATTATACAAAACAAGCAAAAAATAAATAAATAAATAAAATATAGTCAGGTCCGTGAATAACTGGTAAAATAAAGTTTTCTTCTGTACACCATCTCAGTGAATGCTAAATGAAAAAAGCAGGAAGTTACTGCATATGTACACAAATGTTAATAATCTGTAAACAGTTAATTTGATGCTTTTGTTAAATCCCTTAAATTAAAGTTCGAGCTCGGCACTTCGATCCCAGTTCTGCCTCTGGAGATAAAAATCAGTTAGTTGCTAAACTTTTTACGAGACATCCTTCCCTGATTAATGTTCTGGAGGCTAAAACTGAACTCGGCTGAAATAAACCTCATAAGCCGCTTTCCCTCAGTGTCGGGCGAAATCCTTAAAAGAAGCTTCACTCCTGATATCGCTGATGAGGTCAGAACGGTGCATTTATGAATATAAACCATGTCTGTGTCTTCTTACCGAACCAGTGCTTCCGGCTTGCTGAGCTGGTTGTTGGGGATGCAGTTGTCGGTGGGGTCCCTGTGGGAGCCGCCCGACGTTCCTTTCACCAGTAGCTTGTGCTTCTTCTCGTTCTTCCCCGCAAACGACGACGTGGGCGTGGGGACGCTGCCGTTGGTGGTGCTGTGGCCGCGGGGCGAGGAGTTAAGCGCCGCAGTGTTGCTGCTGGCATTTTTGCAATTTTTGGAGGACGACGATGAGGAAGAAGAAGAGGAGGAGGAATTGTTGTCCTCTTTAAGGAGCAGGTTCTCTGTACTGCCCAGCTCTGTGTTCAGTCTCTTGTTATTCATATGGTTCTCCATATACTCCATCTCCTGGAGTTTAGAGTCCACTGATGACGGCAGGATGCTGTTATGCTGTTTTTTAGCTTCCCCTCGTCCCTCTTTCCCTTTTTCTCTATATTCTAGCTCCGGCAGTTGTGCCAATGTCTTTTTATTGACTGGGGCGCCATTCTGTGACACTGGAGGTGTGTCCACTTCAGATATACCTTTAGCTGCCGCCGCCGCTGTGGGAGCACAGAAACACAGCAATGTTTATGTGAATATTCATGTGTATTAGAGGTGTGATGGTACGTAAATCACAACACGTTAACCCTCAGGGGTCAAGGGTAGAAATACTTTTGATTTTATCTTCATATTTAACCTATAAACCCATTTACCTTGCTGTGTGAGAGACTTTGGACTATTTCGACAGACTGTATTAACACAATGGACCGAAAATGGCACAAAAAACGAAATATATTTATTTTTTTTACTGTGAAAACCACAAACATGTTTAGTGAACTAAACCTGACTTTAAATGCAAATATACAATGTAAACTTCAAATATATGTACAAACCTGGCTAACGGTTAGCTAAAGTTAACTACAACAATTTACATTCAAATTCAGTCAGTTCTTTCAACTACTTACAAAACAATCAGGTAAGGCTGTTCGACATAACGATATATATCGGATGACGATATGAAAACGTCTGTCGTTTCCTAGTTTGCCTCGTGGTGTAGCAAAATAAACTGTTTACAGCATCGTTTTGATGGTCACTGTAGAATTTCTTAAACTTCTATCTTTGTCTTATATTTAATATAGCCACACTACGGACGGACAAGCGACTGTTTTTATGCGTTGTCGTTAGCAACAACGACGGTAAAACCATCGCTTGGCTCCGCCATCCGCTTGTTTATTTTCCACATAAATTTTTCAAAATAAAGCTGAAGATTCTGTTGACATTTTTCAAAATAAACGGAATCACGTGAAATAGTATGTAGAGTATTTACGGGCGAGAAGCTAAAAAGAGCCGTCAGGTGCTAGAAAATAAACCTTAGAGCGGGCTTTTCCCTGCAGCAGCACGCCGTGTAACAAATGCTCACAAAGAAAGTTGCGGCCGTTTCAAATTATTTAAGACTCAATTCCAGGTACACAACGCCCAGCTGAAGACACTTCACGTAAGTCGACTTGCCCGAGATTCACAGAATTTACAGAAAATATTTTATATAAAGTAAAATGTTTGTGATATATATCGTTGTCAGGACGATAAATGTCTTATATCGGGATATGAGATTTTGGTCATATCGCACAGCTCTAAAATCAGGCGTCGCAATAAGATTCCACACATATTATTTGCACTACTCCCAAAATAATAGTTCCCGTCCACGACAAGATAGAGGGGCACATTGCAAGCCTGACACCTCCAGGGTGTATCTACTCCTGATGTCCACCTGGAGACAGCGTTTACATTTCAATCTGTCTCCAGTGGCTTTCTGGCCAGAGTCTGTGACATTCAGCAGCAGCCGCATTGTTTTGACACACAAAACAAATAAAAAAAAAAAAAGTCCACATTACACACCGACTACACACTGCAAACAATTAAATGTCACTAAACTCTCAAAACTCGTCTCCCTTTCACCACTATCATTCCCACAATTTTCCCCTCTTCCTCAGCAACCACATGGTGGTGTTGGCATGCAATTTTCTGATTGGTTGATGCATTTTTCACCAATAGTAAAGAGGCTATCCTTAGAAAACTGTTATACAGTTTCTTCCTGCACCAAATGAGACAGTTTTCAGGAAAAAGCCGAGTTTAAATTATTTATCCTAAGTCTGGTTTATTGGCCTATCAACAAAATGTAAAAACTGGTACATAGTTTGAAGTCTGCACTTTCAACACGTGTTTAAACAGAGTCTCAGTGAGGCTGGGTCTTGTTGATACATAATCTTAAATCTGTTACGTGATCTGGACACGCCAGCGCATCCGTCGACTCCAGAGGGTTAAAAGTCCATTTATGTCCAACAGATCTGTTTTGCTCGACCCTCGTATATTTTCACTGAGCTCTAGCTGAGTGACGTGCAACGGCTACAAAAATTCAGGCAAAGTTAATAGCAGCAGTTCACCTGCATGCATGCAGATGAACATGTGTGCTCATTAAACTCTCTCAATGCTTTCATTGAAAGCCTTTATTGTTATCACAGAAGCGAGTGTTGCTGTGGTCGACCTCGTTCTTGGCACCGCCTCTTTGCTGCCTGCGTGTTTGAAACTGAACTTCTGGCCTTGATGGTTTGTACTGTAATTTGCATTAACTATGAACATGCTGCACTTACTCTTTACCTGTTACATCATCATTATATAAAGTATATATACAAGCCTTCATATGTTATATCTGAAACAGGACTTTCAGTTACACCTGTGAACACTGACAGCAGGCTCAGGTGTTTTATTTGTGAAAAAAGTGACTGTGGCTACGACCTCACATCGTTTTCACACCAGCTCCTCACACATCTGTCTAATCACACCCAATGTGGTGACTGAGTGGAAGGAGTGTTTATCTAAACTGTGGGGCAGGTGCACATGTGACCACACACTTTGGATAGAAAGGGAAGACGTACGATTTATTTGACTGAAATGATTCATGAGAAACAAATGAGAGCTTGACCAAAGCTGTGATTAGAAAGGATGTTCAAAATTATATGAAGAGGATCAAACCTCTAAAACTAAAATCGGCCTCCATGTTTCACAGCAAAAATAAAAAAAGAACTTTGTAGTCGTAGAGTGGAGCCACATTGAGCCATACAAGCTAAATCACCAGACAGACATTACATTCTTTGCTCAGAACTACCTGATAGTAGCAGAGCGCCAAACACATGAACCATTAAAATGATAAAATGGAAAGTGCACTGCAAAATGGAAAAGTTGTTTTTATCTGAATGACTGAAGCACACTGTCTAAATCTAGACAAGACTTTACCTTTTCATCCATCTTTACTAATATTATAGCACTTACTATACATCTTCAAGGTGGCAGAATTCAAATAAGTAAAACTGGAACAACTACTCGGCTGCCCGTGTTCGCAATGAAGCGCAATCAAGGCGTCCACACGGGAAGTGATTAGCAGCCCAAAGACCCAACATGAAGGGACTTCAAACAACAGTGAGTGAAATAACCCCTGGGAATACAAATTTCAAGGTGAGAAACTACCAATGAAAAGGTCACCTCTGTCAGCTATCAAACAATACACAACAAGGGAATCACGTCCTGTGTAGACCTGGAGACCTAACCACTTAAGCCATGAACAATCGAATCACTGCTTTAGGGCAGCGAGATAACAACCACAGCATGGACGGAGTGAGAAGATAATCAAGGACATAACGAGATTTCTGCATGTGTGCAGGTTTGAATCTTACCTTCTTCGGCTTCGCGCTCTTGCCTCTGAAGCATCTGTTGCTCTGGAGGCAGAGCCTGCTGTAGAAGCTGCATGTAAAACTCATTCTCCTTCTGCACCTCCTTTTGCTTCCGGAGGCGCATTTTATAGCTTACATAGCTCTTGAAGCCGAAGCCCAACGTAACCACGGGGTAGCCGATGCTACGGAGACGAACACAAAACGCACATTCATGAGGTCACTGGGCACAGATGAAGGGTTACTACAATTTTTTACTCCAATTTTTTTTTCCTAATGAAAACAATTAAAACAGTCAAAATATGCTTATGCAGACACTAATGTACCTCCAAGTAAAATCTGTGTGTGGGAAGCACTTTGTGACTTCAAAAATCTCTTTGCCAACTTCATAAAAAGGGGAAAAAAGTTCAAAAATAAATTCACACAGAAATACAAATGCAGGTATTTGGTATTCATCAGTAACAATAAATAAATAAAAACAGGACCAGGATTAATTTATTTGGACCAGTCTCATATCAAAATTAGAGTCGTCAGGCTTTGTCATTTGCAGGCATTCTTTTCCTTTTTCATCTCACACTCACACACGGAGACACGTTACGTGACCGTAAGTTGAATAAAAGCTTCCCGAGAGTTAAACCTGACTGTCATCCTTCTACTTTCTCACTTTACTCTGACTGAACAGAACAAATTAAAAATAAGAGTCACGGGGAGCCTGCTGTCAAAGATCAGTGCAGTCCTGGAAACACCAGGAAAATGTGCAGACATCTGCATACAAAGACTCTTTAAGTGTAAGCAGATGAATCATGCTTACACGTGTAGACTTGGTCACGTGTCATGTTTAAAAGTACACAATAAGGCACATTTAGATGTATTGTGTACTTTTAAACATGATCTTAGTGGTTTTATGTACTGAATGAAGCAGTGTGAACATTATAGTTCATACGCTTATTTTTTTTTCATCTTTACCTAAAAGAATATCTGTTAGCTGCGTTCAAGACAGTGAACTTAAGCTGTAACAGAACAGTGGCTCACCAGTGTGCAGCAAAAGGGCGACATAGGTCCACGTGGAAGTTCTTCAGGTCTTTGAATCTGATGGCTGCCTCGATGTACACAAAGAGTATCCATAGAGACACGGTGGGTAGACAGACCCCCCTCTCTGAAAAAGCAAAGCAGCACAAAGATGTGAGAGCATGACTCATTTACAAAGCAGTAAATATTTAAAAAAGTGCCTAAGGCGTCAACTTTTTGTATTTATTTGAGTTTAGGAGGTTTAGGAAATGCTGAAGTAGAGGCTCATGGTTCAACACAACCAGTGTTGGACGAAAAGATCAACAACCAAAGACACCATGCTGAACACTAATCACGACTAACACTGATATCAGAACAGGACTCTGTATCTGTGGATACCTGAAGGTATCAATATCGGATCGACCAACATCTCAGATTCTTCCACCCAAACTCTGAGACAATATCATAATTTAAGGATTCATTTACAATTTTAAACATTTTCAGAAGTGCAAAAAGCACAAACTTTTTCATAGAGAGGTGCACACGGAAAATGCATAACATGTTGGTCGGGCTTGTTGAAGAAGGAATTTCAACAACTAATCAATGTCATCAGCATGAAAATAGATGGGAATGTGTTTGTAGCATCACATTTTTATGGAAATGATGTCAGCCATTAACCCCCCCCCCAAGCATACAGTTTATATGTTTATGGACATGTTTGTGAATTGTTAACTGCACATAAAACAGTATAGTACAGTAAGATTTCCAACATGGGGTGGTCAGAATACAGACGGTAACCATTGTTTCAGGGGCTCTAAACACTGATTTCCCACTAGGCTGTGCAGAGCTGGGGTATATTAATACTCCTGTGATGTCCTCTCGGTCTGAATGTCACTGGTGAGTACGGCTGGAGAGCTCAGAAAGCAACTGGGAGCCAGTTTCAGTTCCCCCGCCCCAAATTGGCACTAACATTTCAATCTGACACCCGGCCTTCGGTCAGCTCAGGGGGACCCCGCTAAATCAGACTGACAGCTAATCCTCAGAGGCCAGCTTGCTTACACATGGCGTGCAAAATTCTCAGAAACAACTATTTGTAAATACAACGACAGAGAGTAACCGAGAGTCGCACAACGCCTTCACACCTGCTTTTCCCCTGAAAGGGACGGTTGTTTTTAAGTGGTGATAAGCGTGACTACAAAGGATGAGTTATTTTAGCAGTTCATGAGTGAATGATTTACAGCACACATTTACATCCCGAGGACAAAAAAAAAAAAACCCAAACAAAAGGAAAGATTGTGATAAAAATATGGTCAACCAGCATTTATTTAAAAATGGATTTAATTTTTTAAATATTACATTTAATTTTTAAACATACAAAATATCCCTAAAGGTCAACACTGCATAGCCTTACCTGTGTGCCAAACATACTGCACCCACACGTAGGTACTGGCAGCAAAGAACAGCCATTGCACTGGGATGAAGAGGAGGCAAATGATGTCCGAGGTAAACGCCACACACACAAAGAATACTGAAAAGGCCTGTTGGGCAGAGGAAAGGCGATTATTACCAACATCGCAGGCAGAAGAAGAAGTGTACATTATCAGATGTTTCATTAGAGAGGCTGGTTACCAAAGTTTTCATAGTTCATTTTACTTTTTCCCATTTAATTGCTCTTTTTGTGTAATTTTATTTTTACCTTTTTGAGCTCTTTTGTCTCGCACCTTGTTTATTAGGAATTCCCCAACTTGTTGGATAAGTAAAGCCTGTTACCTTAATTAAAAATGTGTCATCAGTGGTAAATGAATGACATTTTTGGTTCTTCTCTGTGAGAAGCAAACACTTCCTATCCGGCAGCACTGATAATGGCCCTGAGGCTAAACTAAAATTATGATTTCACGTTAGAATAAGGAGATATGGGACAGAGAAGGGCCCGCAGGCCTGATGAGATCTCTGCTGTTTGTATGTGAGAGGAGCGCTCTGATCCTAAGAGGCAGCAAACAAGATTACTGATAAGAACAACATGTTGTCTTTGAGATTGTAGCAGGACTCGACTGAACCTGCCTCACATCCAGGGAACTGACACTTTTATGCTGATAACCTGAAAGGCTGTTTTATTCCTCACTGCTCTCACCTGTACATCAACCCAGCTAACCACATTTTCCCATCAAGTGTCTGACACTTCTCCTGGAGTGTGGTTATGTCAGTGCTCATTTTACCATCTTATATACATGTAAGGATTTCCTTTCATCATTTACTAGACAGTCACTTTTCCACCAGCCTATACGACTTCTCTGATTTATTTATCTTATCAGTCACATTATTCAGAGTTTGTTCAGGTTATAACTTTTTAGACTGTGTTTTAACCTAGAGAGGTTCAAATGGGCCACAATGAACATTCATCTCAAATTTTTTAAACGTCTTTAACCACTTCAGTCATGAAACTGTTGATCAGTATTTAGACTCCTTTCACTGTACTACACAGATACTTTGAGGATGCCCAGTTCATATTTCACCAGCAGAACTTTACCTTTTTGCTCAAAAGAACATTTAAACAAATAAAAGTCATTAACAACTAATGTTTAGGGCCTAAATTCAGCATCTCAGGAGGTAAATAAAAACAGCATGTGTGTGTATATTCTTATTTTAGTTCCACATCTAAAAAGCTGAGTAGTGACAATAATAAAAAGGCTGTAATTATGTTTTTGTGGCTAAATAATAAAATAAATAAATAAGTGGCCATAACTCGGCTACGTGATTCTTATGCAGATCACACATCCTAAGAAGATTTTAATCTAAGGTTGTGCAATTCACACCAAAATCTACATTCAATAACAAGAATTCTCAACGCAACATTATTGTGCATTCACTTTTTTGCTATAAATCCATATAAACACTTTTCTTTAACGATCAGACTCACTCCTAAAAAAACATTTTGGCAGGTCAGCTTTAACCAAGATTGTCAGAGGAGCAAGTTTTGGTTAACAAGCTAAAGGAATGATCAGTTGTGATCTCAATACTCATCAAAATGAATGTGATTCAGATTTTTGTCTTAGCATCCCAGGTTTAATTTGCTCCAAAACATAGAGCCTGGTCATAGTTTGTGGTCTGCTGAACTCTAAAACCTGTACGAGCTCTCAGAGTTTATCACGAGTTTCTTTGGGGGATCAGAATGAATAAATATTCCTCCATAACTCACACATGGGACAAATATGACGTGCTGACCATCACAATCCGACCACCAACATCCAAATAGGAAAACTAAACACATCCCAAAAACCTGTGACAGACTCGAACTCCACCTCCTTGAATTGCAGTTTGTTGCAGCAGAACTTCAGAGAAGCATGCGAGTGGACTCAAATGTTCACATGTGGCAGGCAACATTATAAGAAGTGTGCAAAAATTCTTAAATTCGCAAAAAAAACTAGGGGTAACTTATTTTGTTTATGCTGAAACTTTTCCTTCACTCCATTCATTAGAGGTCCCCAGAAACCATCACCAGCAGTCTTCCTCCAGCCAGTGGCTATGTTCAAAGGCAGTCATGTTTTCAGTGTGAAAAGCTTCTTCTCCATCAAGCACTGATCAGGTTTCTCAGAAAAATGTTTGGCATCACTGTCAGTGTTACAACACAGTAAAAATAAATAGAGTGCCCTTATGTTTTCTAATATCACTCTACTACACACTGTCCATTATGTTGTAATGAATTCAAACACTCTTCCACAATTAAAACTCATTTAATTCACTAACAGATAAATCATGTGATTAAGAACTGGTCTCAAGGGGAAATGCAAAAGTAAAAGTGAAGCCATTTCTGATCTGGATAGCTATGCGCTGCCAAATGAATCGGGCAATATGACCAACTGGATAGCACAGTGAGTCTCCTGCTGAGTCCAGCTGGATGAGCGGTTTCTTGTTTTGGTTTATCCTCCCACAATGAACGACTACTGTCCAATACGGTGGAGTTGGAGTCTGTCACAGGGTGAGAGTCCCTGCCGACCACTGCTAGCTTTCCAAAAAAAAAAAAAAAAAAAAAAGAGCGTCGGTTTTGTCAACTAGTGAATCGATACTATGCCATCTAAGATGGTTGAAAATACACAAACAAAAACAGACAATTCACTGAGAGACTGAGACTATATCAGTGAGACCATGTGCAGGAAGCACTCACCTGTGTTTATAAATATGAAATATTACACTGAGCTATCTTTACACAGTGATGCAGGTCCGAGTTAGCGACACAGGCTAAATACTCCAATGACTTCAGTTCTATCATATCTATAGGTATGGCCCTGTATTCGCACACATCAGTGAACTGAACAAAGGATTCTGGTTCCCCAGAAGTTTGGATTAAAAAATATACAGTGGGGCAAAAAAGTATTTAGTCAGCCACCGATTGTGCAAGTTCCCCCACTTAAAATGATGACAGAGGTCAGTAATTTGCACC
>NW_005187489.1:737221-748120 GCF_000239375.1 Pundamilia nyererei
GTGGGGGAACTTGCACAATCGGTGGCTGACTAAATACTTTTTTGCCCCACTGTACGAAGTCAGGCCTTTGCAGTAGCTGTTCATTAACTACAGAGGAAATTGCCCCTACATATGAGGCCCCCTCCATCATAAGACCCTACTAAAACCTGACTGAACACCCATTTTTGAAAAATTCTGATTACTTTTTATCTATGTTACTTTTTTTTTTTAATGTGTGGTACTGTTTTATTCTTTTGGCTGCAAATCAGACTATGTAAATTCTGTGCATCTTTTCAGTTGTTCAGTGTGTAGTCCATACTTTAAGTCATCTACTCACCAGCCCCTGGTATCTAAAGGAGTCGTACACGCTCCGGATGAAGAGCCAGAATGGCCAGAGGTACTCAAACCTGAACTCAAGTACAAAATCTGCCAGTAGCACCAGTGCCCAGACCACCAGGAACTTCAGGTACAGGAAGGTACTAGAAATACATTTACAAACAAAAACAAAAAACCCTGAATGACAGAAAACTGTTTTCCAACACAAACACACAAGAAAATTTAAGAGTCTAGACTGGTAATGACATTTGTTGCAGCGTAGATTTTCTCAAGCAAGTATTTCCATAAATGCACAAAAAGCAATTATGAGTTTATAGTTATTAGTTCACATCAGATGCACTCAATAATAGTGAGAATAAAAACTGTGAGGAGGTACAACTGCTCACTTTCTTGTTTGAAGAAAAACCACCAGAAGCACAAAAAAAAAGCCTGACTAAAGCTTCCTATCTCATGGCTTCAGCTGGACAACAGTGCCAAGCAATTTCAAAGAGGCACTTGGAAACCAAATCTCTCTTCTGCCTGCTGTGACAGAGCAAAGAACCTGAACCCCAGGCAGCAAGAACATGTGTTTGATTGTGGGAAAATATAGCCAAAAAAAAAAAACCTTGATAGTGCCTACATGTGAAAATATAGTACTGAGCAAAAGTCTAGAGCCATCCCTTCCTTATTTATATTTTGCTAGGAAATGGGAAAGAAGTGTAGCAATTTATTCTTCAACACAGCCTGGACGCTCTTCAAGAAATCCCTACAATTTCTTAAAGCAGCCCTCAGGAATAGTTTTCCAGGCTTCCTGGAGGAAAATCAAAGCTCTTCTCTGGATGTTGGCTCCCTTGTGTTCTGTTGTCTCTCATAAGACAATCCCACCATGCTTCAATCATGTGGAGGTCCAGGTTCTGGCGAAGCCAATCCATGACTGCCCTGGTACACTTTTACTGGATGGGCAGTCTGTCAGGGATAACTGTCATCCTGAGAAATGAAGCTGTTGCCACTGATCTTAAGTACAGTTCTAGTGTAATTTGGCATATCTCAGCCTTTTTGCCCCATTTCTCTTCCTTAAGAATGGCTTCTTGGCAGCCACCCTTCCACTGACAGCATTTCTGACGAGGCTTCAGCCAACATTAAACGATCAACTGAAGGACCAGATGCAGCTCTTGGGACTGCATCTGGTCTGCATCTCATGCTTCTTTACAATTTAATTTTTCTTTTTGCCAGTTGTCTGTAGACACAACACTGGTTCAGTTAGGTAACTATTTTTTTCTTGAAGGATTCATAGGTCAAGATTGGAAGGCATTCCTCTGAACATGGTCAAGTAGAAGGACTGGACTGAAAACGTGGGGGAAAAAAAAAAAAAAAAATAGCCAAAGTGCAAAATGTTTTTAAACTAACTTCAGAAAGCCTGGAGAACTATTACAAGTACATCTGGCTCCTTGGACGCAAAAAAACATGAGTGGCTCAAGACTTTTGTTTTGCCTTGGGCACAAGAAGTTGGAAGACGAGTTCTCTGCTGACAAAGACTGTAGGAGAATGAAGTAAGATGTGTACCTGGAGCTGAAGATTTGGATATGACATCGGTGCCACACTGCTGCAGGGATATAAACACTGCTCTAACCTCTTGCTGCTTTTATCCTGCATTTGCTAGAGACCCAGAAAGTGGCCCACTGGGGGTGCTCTGATGTCGGGGGGAGGCACCTGTTCAATAATTCAAACATTGCCCCACATTTCCAGGTCCTCATGCCACGTGTGTAAACTAAATGGCCTTTAACGTTAATATGTATGAAGCCACACACAGCTGGAGACTGGAAGCACAGCCAAGCCACTGAGAGCTGTTAAAAGCGAGTGACAGCAGCCTTATCGACACGTTTGTGGTTAATGTTACACCACTGTCGTTGAGGCTCATGTGATGATGTTGGCAATAATAAGCTGGTGGACCTGCTAACAGCGAAGCAGCTAACTTTGGCACCTTCAGCCAGTGACAGCTGACTCTGGCGCACAGTTAACACCCGGGATTCTTTAGTTATCATGAAAAAGTCAGCTGCAGTGTAATTCAATTAGTAACTGTGCTATGGAGCCGGAGTCAAAGCTCAAAACAGGCTGTTTTGGGGCCTAGCGCTATAGTTAGCTTACATGCTAGTGTAGCATATAACGAAAACACACTAGAGCTAGCTGCCTGGCTAGGTTAACAGGCTGTCAAGAAGTGGCAGCAGCTGTGAGGTTAGGGAGGCGTATTAACGCAAACAACCCATTCATTTCCCTTCGTTGAGCAGGCTCCGTGTAAGTTACCTGCCGTATATCCCCTCGGTGATTCGGTTCCGTTTTAACGGCCGTCGGAGTTTGCTGCAGTCCGCATTGCGCCGCTTCATCCTCCTCCACTTGGCTTTGGCCTTCGAGTACGCGCCGTAATCTTATCCAGTTTTCTTGCGTGTGCGGACAGAGATAATAAATAAAGGTGCTTGTGATATATATCGCTGTTGTTATTATTTTTTCCCCCACTTGAAACAAAGAAATAAATAAATGACTATTCGGGGAACCTCCTCTTTTCTGTTAGCGCAGGCTCAATAAGCCCAGAGCGCGTTGTGTTTTACCTAGTGTGGCTGTCAGACGGCCGGTGCGACCAATCACCGTTTCCGTCAAGGACTCCTTTTTTGACAGACACACAGAAGAGCCAATCACTGCCCTCAGTGGCTGCTCACTGAGCGCTCATCACCGTTTGTGGAGCGTCTTGGCGTTCAACCAATCAGATTGTTGTGAACAAATTGGGCATCCCCGATCGGCCAATTAACTGACAGCGGGGGCGGGTATTTCCCTTATATGTTTCTGCCTTTGGTTTATTATGAGGACTCAAATATGCTGTATTCGGGACAAAATTCCCTTTGTGCTTGATACAAAAACATCCAGTCCGACATGGGGGGCGGCGGGGTATTTATATCACGGCCTTTGTGTGTGTTTCGCTGACTGACTTGCCCCAAGGAGATGAATGCCATTTATGCTTTGTTACCAGGTTGAAATAGTGTGCATGCGTGTGCGGCAAAAAATGAGGGCCGCAGTTGTCTCTGCTTAAAAAGTGAATTATTTGTGCCTTTTAAAATTATTATTATCTATAGGGATATAATAAAGCTTCATCATGCTCACTTCCTTATGTTTCAAAATATTCCCTCAAATACCCCAAATATTTCACTTATCCCCACAAACAGTTAGAATTTTTTTTTATTTGATTCAAATCTATTAGTACAGCTCACGCTGTCTTGCCAAGACGCTTTCATGCGCAGCAGCTGATAAAGAGGAGAAGCTGCGTGCTGTGGGGTTGCGCCCGTTTGTCTGAGCATCAGTGTGAAGAGAAGTTGTGCAGCAAACATCTTCAATGCCTCCTCAGTACGCACCAAGCCTGCGCTCTCGTCTGGCACCCTTGCTGCTTTTCCTGCAGACTGGGTTTATCATCATATTTGCTTTTTACACTGAAATCGAAAGAAATGGAAACGCTGATGACTTCAGCAAACGTTACCCAGGTGAGTTTTATTTTTGTGAGCTTGGAAGGGGGGTGTTGAGGTCAGATGAGGTTAAAGATGTTCGTGTTTACTTTGATTAGCTAATTCATGAAGCAACTATCTTTTAAACTAACTTCATGTACATGCTTTAGTGTGCGAAATAAACACACTTCAGTCCAAGAGTGTGGGGAGGAGCTGCCGTTTGTTGGTCATTGATAAGCCCGTGAGTAAATGTGTTGTGTCCTCAGCTAAAATTCAGCTGTAACTGTTTATTTTTGTGCCTTCTCTTCTTCTTTTTCAGAGTTCCAGGATGTGAATGTGATAGTGATTCTAGGCTTTGGCTTTTTGGGCACTTTTCTAGTGCGCCATGGTTTCAGTGGCTCCGGGTTCAACCTCCTTGTGGCTGCCATGGCCACCCAGTGGGCCCTCATACTGAACGGTGTGGAGTCCTTGTACTACAGGGGAAGGCTCAGGATAGATCTGAAAAGGTGGGAGGAGACGGTTGGTGCAGATAATTTCCTCTAAAGGAGCTTATATAAATCAATTTAACTGGAACTTGTTTGCTGTAGCTTGATAGTTGCTGAGATGTGCACTGCCTCAGCCCTCATTTCAATTGGAGCTGTGCTGGGGAAGACCAACCCAGTCCACCTCATCCTTATTGGACTGCTCGAGGTGTCAGGGTTCATCCTAAACAAATGGCTTCTGCAGTTTCTCCTGAACGTAAGCCCACGTTTCACCCTCATATCATATCTTTAGATAAAGTGTATTCACATCGATATGCCGCTGCTAATGTTTTTCTGGTCCTTCTAGACCCGTCCTCTGATCAGCATCATGATGCTTCACATCTTTGGGTCCTTGTTTGGACTCATGCTGACAGCGACACTTTACCGTAAAGGCTCAGAGCAGCGATTTGAAAAGGAGAAATTTGACACAAAGATGGGATTGTTTTCCATGTTAGGTAACAGCTTTCCCAGATATCTGCTGCATCATTTGGCTAATTTCCACTCTAGTGAATCTGTGTACAGCTGAATCTGTCTCTCCTCTCCAGGGACTGTTGTCCTCTGGATGTTTTGGCCCAGTTTTAACTCTGTCCTCGTGGATGATCGGACTCCTGGGAGGAAGCTGGAAGCCGTGTGCAGCACCTACCTGGCCCTGGCCGTTAGTGCTGTGACAGCAGCTGCGATGTCTGTGCTCTCCAACCCCAAGGGAAAACTACACCTGGTATGACCTGACACTTGATATGTTTGCACATTATTATGAGACTTTATGTGCAATGTCAACATAAGGTGTCCAGCATAAAACTTCCCCTCTGTGCCAGTAGACAGACTTTTACTGGCCCACAAAAAGTCAGTTTGAATACAGCTAACTGTTTTTGCTCATTTTGCTTTAAAACTAAAGCTAAAATAAATGCAGTGGACCAAATGCTGTGCTGCTCTTTAGACTAATCCCTGCTACCTGCAGGCATCTCTGTTAGAAAGAGAGACATATGGTAGCAGCTGCTGGCTTAAAGCAACATTAAAGTCAAGATCTATCAGTTTATCTGCTTTCATTTGAGCTTTTTTCATTTCTACTCTCTCTGAACAGCTGAAAACACTGCTTTTCTTCCCATTTAAACTGTCCCCACAGGAAGGGCTTTTATTAATATTTTAATGGGAAAATGCCCTCATCTGCCACTTTATTAGATACACCTTGCTAGTGTCAGGTTGGACCACATTTTCCTTTATAAGCTGTCTTAATTCTTTGTGGCACAGATTCATCAAGGTGCAGGAAACATTCTTCAGAGATATTTTTTGGAGACCATTTGAGTTCAGTGAACTCATCGCCATGCTCAAGAAACCAGTTTTAGATGTGCAAGTTGTGATCATAAAGGGATGGACATGGTCAGCAACAACACTCAGGCAGGCTGTGGCATTTAAAAGATTCTTAGTTGGCACTGAGGGGCTCTGAACAGCTTGTGTGGACTGTAGTCTCAGTCTCCTGGCACCTGGTGTGATCTTCTGCTGCTGGTAAAACCATCTGCTTCAAGGTTCCACGTGTTATGCATTCAGAGACGCTCTTGTGCACACCTGTGTTGTAACGAGTGATATTTGAGTTACTGTACTGCCTTTCAAAGCATTTTCAGCCAGTGGGAATCCCCTTTCTTTTTGACCATGCCTGCATGTTTGAATGCACTAAACTACTGCCATGTGATTAGCTGATTATATATTTGCATTACTGAGCAGATGAACAGGCGTACCTAATAAAGTGACTGATGTAGAACATTATTTTTGTCAGTATTTTATTTAAAAAATGAGGACTGCAATTATCAACACCTAAATACGCTTTAAAGCCATAAGTGGTTTTTGATGTTCTGGCTGTGTTAACACAGAAACCTAATATATGACAAAAATTAAGTTTATGTTATTCACAAACTTTTGGTGGACTTATTAAAAAATTGGGGTTAATTTAAACACATTTTGGTGTTTATTAAAATTTGCAGTGCAAGCTCAGCTTCGTCACCATGTGAAGCACCTAAAAGTCTGATTTTCTTTCAGATCCACCTGCAGTCCTGCATCCTCGCTGGTGGCGTCGCTGTCGGCGTCTCCATGTCAGCAGTTCGTCATCCTTGGGAAGCCATGATAATCGGCTTTGCTGCTGCCATAATATCATCCATTGGATTCCAGTATCTTAAGGTTTTCCTCACCCCCTCCTAGACGTGGACATTTGCCTCAAGCTTGCACAGTCTGTATGATAAAACTCAGCTGTTAACTTATTTCGCAGATCCACATGCTGCTGGCATTTCAGTGCCATGACACATGCGCTATCTTAAGCAGTCATGCACTTCCTGGTCTACTGGGATGGATAGCGCATCTTGTCCTGCAGATCAAAGACTCAGATGATCACACAGTGTAAGAATGAAACGGTCCCGTGATGTTGGACTGCAACACGTAAAAGAAGGAATACCCTGCTTAATTATTTGTTTTTCTTTCCTTCTTCTTCTGACAGAGCGATCCGGTTTGCTGTATTTCACATCTGTAGTCTCCTCATCACCATCGCTCTGAGTGTGACGCTGGGAATCCTTACAGGTATGCCTTAACCTCTATTCCAGCAGCAGGTACAGTCAGTGCGCAGTCTTCTTTATAAGTTTCATCTCCTTGTTTGAAGGGCTCCTTATCAGGTTGAAGTTTTGGAGACCACCCCAGTACAAGAATTGCTTTGATGATCAAGCCTTCTGGGAGGTATGCAGTAGTCTTCTTTAATGCTTCCCTTTCAATAATTAAAGTCTGAAGATATTTCTGACATATTTTCCACCATGCTGAACTTTAAAACCTTCACAAAACCTTAAACAGACAAAATGTTTTCATGTTTTTGCAGTTTTCTCATCTGGCTGTGCGCAAATAAGAAGACGAAGACCCCTGTATATAATTTCACACTCTCTCCTGACTTTTATAAAATAATGTAGTGGGATATATTTTTTTGTGTGAGGGAGGAAAAAAAAAAGGAGGATAAAAATCGGGAGTGAGGAGTGTCAGACTGATTTACTGCTCAGTATGTTTTTATTGCTGCCATGGCTGTGAAACACTACCCTGATGCTCTGGGTGTTACACAAGCTGAATGGACAGATGTTGCATTCAAATACAAAGTCGCAGCACTGAGAGGACACCCTACAGATGTGAAACCTCTGTCTGCCAGAGGCTAACTGAAACTCAATAAATCTGGATTGCTGCAAACTTTCAGAGCTGATATAGTGTTATTCCTGGAAAATTACAAACAACCCCACATGGTTACATTCAATGAAACATGTATGTGTACACATCTACGAAAAATCCGTCAGTTAATATTTTGTACCATAACCACTTATGGAATGTGCGCTTGGCAGGCAGGCCAAATTAGGGGATGCCATAAAACAAAGGAGATGGAGACAGTTTAGTGTCTTGAAGCTCCCAAAATACACAATTTTGTTTATGCATAAGTAAACCATTTTAACAACATGGCTACAGAGTCCGATTGCAAATAGACACGCCACATTTGAAAATATTCAAACTTTAAAGAAATCTATGAAGATTTGTGCTTAACTATGATTTAGCTTTTATACAGCAAACCAGATAAATTAAACATGTTAATCTGAAGGCTAAAAAAAAAAAAAGGAAATAGTTTATATATAAAGTGAATACCCACTGAAGCATACAGTCTCATACAGTATAGAAAGCAGAGTGTATAACTGTGGACATGAAGAGACACGCAGAGTTCATTACTGCCAGAGATCCTCTGTACGACCAAACTTGAACACCAAACCCCTGAAGAGGAAAACGATAAGATGAGTGAAATGTTTTCATTGTCCTGAAACGGACGAGAGAAAGAGGACTCAACAACTCACCCGAAGAAAATGAACGCATTTTGGAAGAAAACAGCAATTCCAGGGTACACAGTGGGCTTCTCTGCAAAAGACGCAACAGGTTTACGGCGTCAGTTACAGCATCACGCCGTCACAGCTTTGATCCAAGAGTTCCTTACTGCAGCAAACATCCCTCTAAACAGCCTCATTTTCACCCAGCAAACACTGACGCGTGAACGTTATCTGCCTATCCTAACACAGGTTGCACCGCAGACGACGCTGATTCACTCAGACCATCTCTTACCAAGCGACAAGTGTTATTCAAATTATCACATTAAAGAACGCATGCCTTTCTCTTTTTAAATACACACTTCATAGCTGGGTTATGAAACGGCTGCGTGCAGACAACTAAACATCGATGAGTCCAGGCACGCGGACTGTATAACTGTGTAATATGACCACAGTTATGCTGTTTATAAATACAATTAGATCTTTTTAGACAGGGACACTTTTCTTTATAGCTTTGCCTCTGCACGTCACTACGTGGAAATATGGCTCCAACTGGAAATACAAATTATTTCCATTATATTCATTCATATTATAACCGAGGTGCCAAAGTTTCTACAGTTAAAAACACAGCTGAACACTTGGGCCAAGTAGAAAAGTGCTAAGCAGATAAAGTGGACTCACGGGGCACTACAAATCCTCCAAAGAGAATCCACATGGAGGCGATGAGGGAGCCAAAAGCCAGCATGAAGCCGATAAAGAGCCACACTCGAGCACCTGCAAGTAAAAGATAAGAAAGGGCGGGACACTGAGTGACGTGGTGTCGAGCTTCGTTTACCACGTTGCGTTTTACTGCATGCGCAGATACACGCCACAAGAACAGTAGAAAGCATATCTGAGACATTAAATAAATAATTGCTAAATGAAAATAGACAACCTGTCGTCATCACAGCAGACACACACCTGTCTGTCCCATGCAGCCTTCGCTGTAGCTGTCTCCTCTCACTTGGCCATTTGAAACAGCATTTATCCTAAAAGGGAAAAAAGCAGAATGCAGAATCTTCAGATGTTACAACCCGAAAAAAGTAACATTAACTAATAACTGTTGGAGCAGAAAAGTTATTTATAAACCCTATCCAGGCCAGTTTACTCTGTAAGTGTTGTATAAATGTGTTTATTACATGCAAACCAAAAATTCCTTCATCCACCAGCGCTAAAATCCTCCATGGTTCTCAGAGTGTCACACATGGGTACTGTCAAGTCCTGTCTTAAAGCCTTAAGATGAGGCTGCTTTCTGACTTGATTAGGGTCAAAGTCTGGCTTTTTACAAAAAAATAACAACTCTACAGCTGAACTGTATGCATCGGACTCAAGGTTACAGCACTGTGTGCACAGAGATTTCACTATGATTAACAAAGTGTTGAAAAAGAATCAACATAAACCCACTAAATGTTTGAAATCTTTCTGAGGACACGTTTCACAAGGAGTACTCACAGGACTCTAAATACACCCCAAACTGATTAAACCTGTACAGGTGCTAGTGGGTAAGAGTCCTTTTTAAACTCTTCCTTGACTTAATGCATCAGTAACATGGACATGTATGGTATGGAGTGTATAAAGTTATGAAACTGCACAGAGGAGTGGTGGAAATACATCTTGCAGGGAAAAAAGGCATTAAACCTTATTTTGGGACAAAATTACTCAATACTTGAAGCATTTATATTTGCTTAAACTTGAAACATATGTCCTTTTGTGTGTTTTGTGAAAGCAAGTTAGCAAAAACAGAGAAGCTGAAAAGAGAGTAAGGAATTATTGTGACGACAATCCAAGGTCAGAGAGAAAAAGAGTACAGAGCTGTGTTTCAACATGAAGTTGAGTCTTCTTTTGTAAGGTTTATAACAAAGAGAGACAGGATGCTGGAAAAAGCATGAAATAAATTGGATGATGTAACAAAGAAACTCTTTCACGGGATCGAGGAATAGGGAAGATTAGACCTCCAGGCAAGGGGTGACTCCAGAAGCGTATATACAAGAGAATACAGCACAGCTACCACCATATGCCAGAGAAAAGGATGGAAATGGTTTATAAATACATACAAATGTGGCTGTGCTGAAGAGAATTTAGCCTGAAAGCAGTGTTAAGACTAGCAGTCATAAAGAAATAAGCAAGAGTGATTATTTTGATGAGAGTACAACCTTGAGTTACAGAAAAAGTAATATTTAGGAACAGGATGCAAACACGGCACTACCAGCGGCATGTGTAGACACAGGTTACACACAGTAAAGCTCCAGGGGGGCAGGAGAGAAGTTTTGTCATTAATCCATTAGTGATGACCTCGGACATGAGGAGGAGGGAAAACAGCACGTCCGAGGAGCTTATAACAGGTTATGGAAGAAACTCCTGGGACATTAAGGAACCATGGCCGAAAACACAACAAGCACAGTCCGAAAAGGACCGTTCAGAGGGGGCAGCAGGTGCATGCAGTGTGGAACAGATGCTCATAGTGCAAAGTATCACTGAAGTGTCACTTCAGCCTTACAGTGCACATTGTGCCACAAAGATAAACTCCAACACCACAGTGCGCGGGGGATCTTCTTGCGTATGTGTAACCCCTATAGACATGGTTACTAGTATTTTCTTGTTTTTACCTGGTATTATTATTTCCGACACCCCTTGAACACACTTTGATTTTCTGTAGTTCAGTGAATGCAACAAAAGCACGTTGCTGCATTAAGCTAGGCAAAACGGAGCAAGACACCGAGAGCAATTAACAAGCTACAC
>NW_005187489.1:774354-842952 GCF_000239375.1 Pundamilia nyererei
TTTTTTATATTTAGTAATCTGCTACAATAATCTGTTTTTCAAAAGCACTGAGCCTGCAAATACAATTCTTCTGACATCTTTAATTGTGCTCACTTCAGCAGCTACAAACATTTCACTTCCTCACTGACATCTCATTATCGACCACTTAAACTTTCTGTAAACTTACTTTCCTCTAAGGATCTTCCCGCTCTCTGCACATACATCAAACCTGCCTAACAGGATATTTGCATGCTATCTATATATCGTAAACCGTTCTTATGTGATCTGTAGTGAGATATCCCAGATTTTTAACCTAATTAACATTATTAGATTTATATTTTATAAACTCTGTTTATTTATGACCATAACTTCTGTTTTACTGTGCACCCCCAATCCACCACAGAGAAAAAAAGTCGTGGACACACCCCTGTGATCGAGGAAAATCTGCTTATTCACTCTGACACTAACGTTTGAACTAGACTGTTATCTGGAAAAATCATGCCAAAGTTCACGCGGGCGTGTTCCTGCTCGGCCCCTGACCCACTGAACTAACACAATAAATGCATAAAACAAAAAAACTTAGTAGTGAAGACTGATTTAAGTGTATATGATCAAATTTACCGGGTAAACAAGAGCTGCGATGGTCTGGAAAACCAGCCACTGAGGGTACACTTCCAGGGTGTTCTGATGCGCCCTCTGGATGCAGTTAAAGACTTGCTCCTTGTCGCTGTACATGGTGGGATACTGCAGAATAAACAGCGTGAAATAAGCCAGAGATGCAAATAAAAATCACTTCAGAGCGCGCAGTGTTCGTTTTTCACTTACTTTCACGTTGTACTTCTTTCTGGCTCCCCCAACCTTAACTGCCAAATACCCCAGCATGATCCAGCTGTAAAGGTACGTGAGGATAACATATCCGAAGTTGGATGGCAGCACGGTGAGCGCGTCCATTTTCAGCCTGCGATCAAATCAGGTGAACAGCGAGGTGTGCGCACGCTCCGCTTTTATAACGCAGGAAAGAGGAGGAAGCGACAAAGTAAACAGTACCGCTAAGTAGACGTTACATAAAATGTCGCGAGATCGCCCGAGACTTCCTTTATTTGCATTTGAAATGCATTCACGACTTCACTTTCTCCCAATGACGGTACAGTCATAGACAGCTGGCAATTTTGAGAAGACAAGAGCAGGACGCAAAAGAGAGCGGTCAAGAGAGGCACGTATTTCATGCTGATAAGGACAAATCCAAAATTACACAAGTAGCAATGCCAAGGAATACACATATTCAGAAATCACATGGAGCTCAAGCTCAGGAAACCCAAGACACACAGTTAAATGGATAACACAACAAAGGGTGCAGAAATGCTCAGGTGATATACACATACAAGAAGTAATGACTGAAATAGAACTAGGAGTGTAATTAAAGATAGCTGAAAACAATGAAGACAACAAGCCGAGGAAGTAAAACCAGACAAGTTACAGGAGACCAACAGCTACTGAAATAAAACAGGAATTAAGACACAACAAAACACAGGGGAAGACAGAATCACACAGAAGCAAAGTGAAAGACAAACAGAGCAGAGACTGATGTAGGGATGGTAACTAAAAGTAATGTGTGTATACCAAAACCGCAACGCTAGAAAATGAACCATAAAGACAGAAAGCATCACAAAATAAACAAGACTTGTAAACAATAACCCCATGAATAGAACTCTAAATACTAATTTGAACGTAGACACACAGAAAATCCAAACAAAAAGATAACATAAAATATAAGACATAAATGACAGACTGTAGAGATTCCCTCAGGGAGGAATAATTAAACAAAAGTATTGTTAAGGTTCGGTTCACAGTTCTGTAAAAAACACAAACATGAGTCCTCCTCAAAAAGAAACCATAAATAAAACTGTGTCCACCACTCAGGGATCATAACATATTGGAATAAAAAACGCTTTGAGTGCTCAAGTTGAGTAGAAAGGCATAGTATAAGTACCAGTCAATTTACCAAATTCATTTTACTCTGCATCACAGTCCAAGCAATGATTCCAACACTCAGCATCAACATCAGGGAATATATCACAGTTTGAATAGAAAACCTCCACCAGTTAAATGTCTGTGACACAGAGGAACAGGAACAAATCTTGGTACTCTGGGTGTTTGAGCTGTTTTCTGATAATACAATGGAGAGAACTTTAAAAAGTGCATTTTGGGTAAACTTTCATCCTTATGTATTCCAAAAAAGGCAGCATATGAAAGGCATCGTTTTAACCTACAATTGTTACCAGACTCATCTTCTAGTCCTCCATCTCATGATAGAGGAAAATCCTGTATTTATAACATAAATAAACATCACATTTCACTTGGGCTTTTATGAGAGAGCAGGGAGGTTGACTGGGTCGTTAATGAAGCTGTAAGGTTGTGAAATTATTTGCATAGGAAACAGACAGTGGAGGTGTCAAGCATACGGTAAATGATTCCTGCCAGTGATAACAACCTCCTGACCTCTAGAACAGGGGTCACATGCAGCTCCTTGGGAAAATAAATTATCAGAATTTATTTGAAGTGTATTTTATTTGTGTCAGTTCTTTTTTTTTTAAACGTTTTTTTAAATTGTAGTTCTAATTTTATTTATTTATTTATTTATTTGTCTGTGAAGGTTCTCATTCATCCAGGTCATCGTAGTCAAAGGAGCTTGCAAAGAAAAGCGTCTGGACTTCTTTAAGTTGCTTGAAGATGTTTCACCTCTCATCCGAGATGCTTCTTCAGTTCTGAAGCTCCTTTGACTATTTATTTTTTTGTTGCTCAAAATAAGCATATCAAGACTTTCAACCCCAGGGAGGCCAAGTATGGAGAAATGTCAGGAAAGAAAAATATCTGAAGAAAATGAAACATTTAATGATGCTCGGGCAGATTCATTTCAGAATCATCAATCCCTAGGGGAAATTATTTTGGTTACAGTGCTCCAGTATAAACAGTAACAAAGAAAGACAATACACTAAGTAAGAAATAGACACAATATATACAATATATACATGACTTATATAGATATAAGCCACTTATTGATAAATAGCTGAATAAGAAGAAGAGCGTGTGCAAAAAGGGTGTAGCTATTGCAGTATACAGTGTCTTAAGTGGATGAGTTGTACAGGGAAATGGCCACAGGCAGGAATGATTTCCTGTGGCGTTCAGTGGTGCTTTTTGATACTCAAGTCTCTCACTGAACGTGCTCCTGTGACTGACCAGCATGTCATGGAGTGGGTGGGAGGTATTATCCAACATTGTCTTTATTTTTGGACAACATCTGCCTCTCCGACACCACCTTAAGGGAGTCCAGCTCCATCCCCACAACATTACTGGCCTTACAGATCAATTTATTGAGTCTGTCAGCATCAGCGACCCTCAGCCTGCTCCCCCAGCATGCAATAGTGTAGAGGATTGCACTGGCCACAGACTCGTAGAAAATCCTGAGCATTTGCATTTACTTCTGATCAGAGTGGCCCACCAGTATGCCTAATTTGTGTAGAGAGATTGGCTAACAATAAAATGTCAAATGTCACAAGACATTTCCAAAATAAAAACACAGCCTTTGCAGAACAATACCCGGAGGGAGAGAAATAAAGCTGAAGAACTGAAGCGGAAGGCTGACCTGAGGAAAAATCAGTTGAAGAAGTGGATGAAGTCTGCAAATTCAACTATGCAAGTTTTATGGCCATTTAGCAAATAGTCAAGCATGGGAAGCCGTTCACGGAAGGAGAATATATGAAAGAATCATTCATTAAGATTTCAGAATGGGTCTTCAACACCTTCTAGAGTTTACTAGAAGGTGTTGAAGACCCATTCTGGTTGAAGACGCAATGATAACTCCCATTCAGCTGACTGATAATATCTTAAATTCAATTACGCTGGATGGCCTTAGAGAATGTAAGCAGATTTTTAATTGTCTTTTGTCACTTTAACAGCCTTCCTGCTGAGAAAGACTTCAGTCATGGCCTGACATCCAATGGCAAAGTACAAAAAGCCAAAAATAAACCATTAAAATACAATTTAAAAAGCCAACAAAAACAAGCAATTATTATTCCACTAAAAAACAAAAAACTTATTGGGTTTAAACTATTAAATGTGGAAATAGTGAAATTTGTCATTTTTTATTTAAAATAAAATTTCTCTTTTATGTAGGACAAAGTTTGGATAATTAGTTTCAAGGCCTTTTTTGAAATTTTGTTTTATTTGATTTACTCTTAAGTTTGAAGATGTGTGCTGACTGGTTTCTTTGAGTTTCTGCAACATTCCTTTACAATGTAGAAAAACGAATATAATACTGAAATTTCACCTTTTTACCCAGATATTTGAGTTCTTTAGACTGATAGAAAGGGGAAAAGACTTGATGGCCAATGCAAAAACAGAAGCAGAAACAAACCAAAACAACGAACAATAGGAGGACAAGCCAATGTGGGTGGGGTAGACGTTACAAAGAGGCAAAGCTAAATGAATAACAGAAGAGAGATTAGCAAAATAAAACACGGGCAATAGTGAGGAGGGAAGATAATGACGCTGATAGGGAGACATCAGAAACATGAGAAAGTATCAGTTACTCAACTCAACAAATACTCAACAAGAACAAAGACACATTTGATTGAGTTATAGCAGCTGAAGCTTGGCCCCCCAACATGTTTAAAGGATTTCCCATCCCTTATCCTAAAAGAAACCTCGACTGAAACAAGCAGCTATCAAAGTAAACCAATACCAAAAGACCTATAGCAATATATAACATTATTTGAAAGGATAGGTTAATGCAAATCATTGCAACTCTTTTTTAGTCCAACAAAATGGATGATGCTAAGTAAGAACTGGGTTAGAACAAGTCGTAAATTTGTAATATCAAAATAATTCCTTTGCACTTCACGGATTCCGTTTTCTTCCCGTATAATAAATGCAGTTAAATTTGAAGTATTATGTAATCCAGCTAACCATTTACTGGCTGTTTATGTTGAGTATCAATGAAATGATATGGAGAATCACACTGATGTCTAGTCTATGTTTACTCACCACTCAGACTTGTAATACAGCAATAACCTGCTGATGCTGTGATGCATCTTTTATCCCTTTGTCAATGATAATGCTGCAGATATAATGTAATCTTTCAGGTCTATGTGAATTTTCTAGAAACTCCAAACTGCCCCCCTCCCTTCACCTACCGCATCATGCTCTGCTATTTGCTGCAGCAAGCTTTTGTTTAAATGCAATATAATGAAATCATAATCATTGCCGAATTCATTTGTAAACTCTATCCTGCACATAATACACTGAATACATCCATCCTAATCTTTGCTCGGTATCAGGATTAAACTCCTCTATAAATAATACTTAAATAATAGCTTTTACTGCATCTCAGAACTATGTGTGCAGCTTTTTCTGCAGCACTGAGGCCTTCAAAACACAAAACCCTCAATGCGCCTTTTTCTCAGTGGGTTTATCGGTCGCCCTGAACGATTTGATTATTTTCACCAACTGTATCAGTTACCCGCTGAATCGGTTTCTTTTACCTTGTTTTTAACCTATACTGATTGTAGAAACACAAATATGGCACGATTCATAAACAACGATTAAAGGAAGAATGAATATTGCGGAGATTTAAAAAAGCAGAAGCCGCTAAAGGGAAGATAACTCGACTTATTTTGTTCCTAAAAAGAGTCGTTAAGCCCGCGAGTCATTCAAAAGAATCCAATCGTCGCGAACATCACGTGAATGGAAATTTCCAGAAGCAGGTTTAAAGCCCGCTGCGGTCTCTCCCCGCCTACATTAGAGTGACTACGGTGGAAGAGTGAACTTCGAGGAAGACGCTACGGTCGCTTTTTTTCTGAGCTAATTGGCTACAAACCAACAAATTCGAGCATTTTGAGTTTCTCTGACAGCTTTTCGTCTTTTGATATACTTCTGGGGGGCAACAATTTGCCACAGCGTTTGCCCTTTGAATCGACTTCAACAGAAAGAAGACCTAGTTACAGTCGAACTGGTAAGACAAACATCGCCGTTGGCTTTATTTTATTTCTAAGTTAGAGTTACACGAAACGGTTTCAGATTAAAAACAAACAAACAAAAAAGGTTGTGACTAATGCAAATTGAGTGATGTGGATAAGTTATTATTTGCGAATGTTGCTCAACGATGGAGACGCGTTAGCTCAGGGTTACGTCAACCTGGAACTTTCCAGTTCAAGCCGGTTTAGCCGGTGAGGTTACACAACACTGCTTTGCTCACTAGGGGCAGCAGAGTGGTCATGCAACGGTTATGCTGTCTTTTAATAGACTTTAACCGCTGACACACGTTTCTAACACAGAATGTAACTTAAAGTATTCCTTTTATAAGCTGTTTAATGTTCAGGGAGCAGTTTTTAGTTTTAGCTTGCCTTGAAATGTGATTTACCAGTAGTCTGCAGTCGCGTTTTGCTCTAGGGATCTTTCTCTCTAGGTCATTGAGAAAGTGGTGGTAATGCCACATTAAAAAGACTTCGTTCCAGTAAAGTATTTAAAATTACTGAGGCGTGTTGATCACTTAACACTAGATTTACTAAACCTGCACAAATTTGCGTAACTTCCCTCAATCCAACACCTACTAGAATTACTGGCTTTTTTATTTTCTGGTGCAAGTTCTGAGGTGTAAATCACCCCTGCTGAGATTTTCACAGGTCGTCAGCTCGTTTCTCCTCCAGCTTTTGTTGTGCCAACCACCCATTATCCTTGAGGTCTGCAATGTGCCAGGCCTCAAGGATAATGGATAATGCATTTGTTTACTCAGAGTAGCTCAGATCCAAGACAGGCCAAACCTCTGTGTTACAACCGTCACAAATGTCTATATAAAATATCCCACACATTGACTGACCTGCAATTATGAAAGGCACACATTCACACCTTCCTTGACTCTCAGCACAGATCTTCCATTATTCCATTGTGACTGTGTATGTGTATGACTGGCATTGCATTACTACAGCACAGCGCTGTGCATAAATGCAGACCGACCAGGCGGGAGAATCGCACACACATCAGGATGGCCTCCGTATCACTGCCAGCAGGAAGAACCTCTCCACGCAACAGGCTTTGGCCTTGCTTCAGGAAATGGACGAAGCAGACTGATGGAGGAGAGGTTTCATTTGTCCAGCAGGCCACTGATATCTCCTCAGAAGAATCTGAAAAGGAGACGGAACAAGAAACCAACATGCCTCCACGGAAGAGGAATATGTCTACAGTGCATCTCCTTACTTGGGAAAGGACCCCAGTGATCAGAAGGGAGAGAGGCTGGCAGAGAACGTGGTCATGAAATTGTTTTTGTTTGATGGGAGAAATGTCACAATGGACAATTTCTTTACTTCACTGTCACTGTCGCACAGACTGCTGCAACGCAAAACGACGTTAAGGGGCACAGTGAATAAAGTCCAGCGTGAACTTCCTCAACTTGCGCGGATGTATTCCGTAAGAGCAGCAACACGCAGGTGGCCAGTAGCGGTTTTCTGCAATATACTGGACCTGGTGGTGGTGAATGCCTACATTTTGTACAAGGCATGTACAGGGTGGACAGGCAAAAGAAGATTGTTTCTGAGTCTTCTAGCTCAGGAACTTCGTTGCCGATTCATACAGCACATGGAAATATTAGCACAGAGGCAAGCTGCTGCAGCTGCTGTGCCAGGGACTGTAAAGACAACGCAGTGCCAGGTGCAGGAGAGGCGCAACAGGAATCGCAGCAGGTTTACCTGTCAGAAATTCACCTGTGCCAAATGCAGGGATGATGGACACTGGGTCTGCAAACGCTGTAAAGTTTGAAACACTGAAATAAAACAGACTTGTGTACCCATATATTGTGAATGTCTGTCTTTTGTATCGATTTGGCAGGAATTTCTGAAGGTTGTAACAGAGGTTTGGCCTTGGATCGGAGTAAACAAATGGCAATGTTGCCCACGCACGCACGCAGCAAATCGACATTAGTCCCACAAGTGGAAAATCTGCACATGAAACTGTTTTTGTTTGATGGGAGAAATGTCACAATTTCTGCACTTGTTATTGCAGAAAAGTGGACAGTGCAAGACAAAAGCAGCAAAAATAAAAACTGTACACAGAGCACAGTATAGAAAGTGCACTATACAAACGTCTGGAAACATAAATATGGACGTGTGTGTGTGTGTGTGTGTGTGTGTGTGTGTGTGTGTGTGTGTGTTTATGGACAGGCATGCATGAGAAATATTGCACATAAAAACTACCATAGTGTATTGTAGGTTGCAGGTAAGGAAGGAAAGTAGCTTTGCAGGTAAGGAAAGACCAGAATCTCTCCTGGTTGGGGGGCAGGGGGTGTGTTTGCACAAAAAAAGCAGGAGAACAATGGAGCTGAAGGCCTGTGAAAGCAGGGTGTTGGGTTCAGGGGAATTTATGCAAATTTGCGCAGGGCTAGTAAATCTAGTAGTAGGGACTTGCACCAGGGGAGGAGAGAGGGGGAGGGAAAAAAAAGCTTAGTAATTTTAGTGTTCTTGTCATTTTATGCAGGTTTTCTTTTCTCTTTCCAGCCTTTGACAGAAGACCAGATAATGGCCAAGGGAACAGGCTCTCATTCCGAAATGGCCCGTGCTCGCCAGAGCGATGGCCTCAATGTGATCTTTGACCAGAAAAGCCCCAGGTCATCCCGATCCTATTCCATATCCCGCTCTGTGTCCAGGAGCAGCTATGACAGCAGCCACTCCTCAGGCTCTTACAGAGGGCGCGACAGACGCAGACGCTATTACATATCATCATCTTCATCGTCCTCATCTTCTTCCAGGAGCAGGTCTTCTCGCTCCAGGTCACGCTCCTACCCCCGCTGCCACAGACGCTCCTCTCGCTGTCGATGTGACGACCACAGCAGACGCAGCAGAGGTCGTTCTAGTCATTCCCCACCCCGCTGTTACAGGGCCCACACTCGCTCATTCAGCCGCTCGCCAGCCAGATGCTCGCATCGCAGACGGTACAGGTCTCCCTCCAGGTCCCGCTCAATTTCCCGATCCAGGTCATCCTTCCGCAGGTCCAGGGGCCGCGTGAGCCAGTATCGATGCAGATTTTCACAATCCTCATCCAGGAGCCGATCTCGATCTGTTGGACGTTCTGTCAGCCTCAGTCTGTGTGGTAAGCTCTGTAGTTGATGTCAGTAGAAATTGGCAGCAAGCAGTAATAATGCTTCTATTAAATGTCTTCATTTGGTTTGTGTCGAGCAGATAAAAGGGAACTCCTTGAAGCTGCAAAGGCAAACGCCATGAAGATTCTGGGAGTGGAGAAACTGGAACTTCCTGAGAGTGTGAAACCAATCCTGTCAGAACCAGAGCGTGAGCCAGAGAAAAGGGTGAGACACGGCTCCGAAAAGACCGCAGCACAGGTGAGTGTGGCAGGAAACATTACCTGTATGTGGAACCTGCCATTCACTGAAGGCGGAGCTTTTAATACTCTAAAGACTTTGATGTGCATTTTCTTTCCATATAAAGACGAGGGATATGAAGAAGCTTAGAAATATCTCCTGTGCACAGCAGTGCTCTCTAACTTTTAATCACAAGGTAGAGGTTAATGCATTGTTTTTAAATGATTCAGCACTCAGACTTTATAGCTGTGACTATATTGTGGTCGGTGTTGTTGACTTTCCTGTCTTGTTTAACCTTTTGGACCTTGAGGGGAACACATGCTCTTTATTTATTCCTGTCTTCATAGATGACATGACAGTGGTCTCCTTCACTCATCGGCACCTGGGATTAAAGGGCTGTCATGTGACTTGGGTGATAACAAAATGTACTCCTTGTAATCTTCACAATCTGCATTTTCTCCACTAGAGGCCAAATAAATGCAAATGTAGATGTCACATCTCACATTTTAGATACTTGCTAATTGCACACATAGATGCAGCCAACTCAGATGTGTTATTACTGATTCACCTTGTAGAAAGGAAGTAAAAATTTGATATTACAAATGTATTTATGCTTGCAGTTGAAGTGGGTTGTTTATTTAGCAGAGCCCTCCACTTGCTGATGGAGCGCACGTGTGTGGACTGCATTATAGAGCTAAAAACAGATGAAGAACTCCTCTCCATATACCAAAGATAAGTTGGTACACATGGTGTGTGCTAAGGGGCTGGGAAAGCTGCGTGACCACCATTCTGCAACTGTATATTCTTTTTATTATTCTTTTTTTTATTTTATTTTTAATAATTTGTTTTGAGATTCTGTTTCAAGGTCTTACCTTGAAGCTTGGATTAAGTGTTTGGGGGTTGCATGAGAGCTGTAGTTTGTTGAAGTTATACCTACCTACGCAGTAGAAAAGCTTAACTGTGTTAGAAGCAGTTAATCTAATATGACCTTCACAAACTGTCAAAGCTCACTCTGCCTCCAGTTTGGGGCTTGTGAGTAACTACTTGTTGTCCTTGTTTTTCAACAGGGCACACAGGAGGAGCCTGATGACGTCTCCAGCCCAAGGTCGTCCCAGAAAGGAAAAATTGCTTTCAGCATTAACGTAAGTGACCTAAACTAAAGTGAGTCTTCCTTTGTTTCACACTGCTCTGAATCACTCGTGATAATAAAATAAAATAAAAATTGTTTGTTTTCAGAACTCTGTTGCTAAGCCAACAGCTGCAGCTCCTCCTACAGCAAAGGTAACTCCCCGAGTGGACAGCGTAGAGCGTAGGAAGCCCTACGGCCAGTGGATCCCAGTCAGATCAGGCCAATCCTCGAGTGCACGCAAACATACCTAAACCCGCACTCGTGGGGCAGAGCACATGGACACTGTACATGCTGTATATACTGTACATATGAGATGTTCACACATCGGTGTTTTCTTGCAGATGTTAAAGATTTGTGGGAAGAAGTGAAGAATCGTTCAGGTGGGATTTTTTTTTTTTTTTTGTTTCCTTGTGTTTTTTGTGATGTTTATAAACTCAATAAAGTTATTTCACATAATACTTGTTTCTGGACGTCCTTTCATACGTGAAGGTGCAGCAGTGCCAAAGGAGACTTGTGTAATTTCTTTTCCCCCCCACTTAAACCCCCAAGGGTTTAGTAGTTGGAAATCCGCTGGAAAGTGACCTGCAGTATCTGAAATAGCCACATGGTGTCAGCATTTCCACTGCCTGCAAGGTTGGTTATATAAAGGCCTGCTTCCAGAAGGTTCCTGACCTCAATTGTCAGATCTGATTTGTTCAGCTGATTCAAGCAGTGGTAACGCAGATCAAAAAGTGCATCTCAAACCTTGAACATTAAAATAAAATCTTTTAGAACAGTTATTGGTAAATCTGTACCTGTTGTAACATAGCATGACATGACACTTCCACTTGTTCTGTTTTAGCCCAGGTTAACACCTCTAGTTATAATGCTGTACATTTACTTGACTGGGCCTGACTTCACTAGATTTGGCTTCCAATGGGTAAGACATTTTTGTAGTGTAGTTTTTCTTTTACACTGCAAAGGGTGATGGAGTATTATCACCCTGCGGGGTAGGCACCATGGGCAGCCAACTTTGAATGCAAAAACTTTCTTAAGGGGATGTTCTTGGAGCTACATTTTAAATAGTGGTGTTGGAGAACAGTTCAGGATGTGCCTAATGTATTTCAAAGTATGTTTGCACATTTATTTAATATTTTCCAGGCAAAATATAATATAAATAGCAGTGCGATACTGGTAAATCTGAGCTTGATACTCAGATATTCAAAGGTGGATTCACCGCTTTGAGCGCCTTACTGCCAGACTAAACGTCTCTGGCTGTAAGCTGACTTGTAATTGTGATTAATGACTGATGGGAGATACTGCTGATTACTTAGTACTGACACACAAAGCAAGCGTTGAGCTTGTTTTAACAGGAAAAGGTGAGAAGACAGGTTTATCCTGACATTTCTGCGTGACTCAATGATCCCCCCACCTTTATGAGCAGACACTGGCATCAGTTGTGCCTTAATTTTAAATCAGTATTGCTTTATAGGACACACCAACTGTCAGTTGGCTGTGAATGAATCAAAAGTGTCAGACACAACTGAATTTATGCAACGTTTCTACAGCCAGTGTCCTCAGGCTAATCAGATAAGACTTCTTAAACCTGAACACCAACAGCAAGTCAGATATCAAAAGGAAAATCTGAAGACTTCCCCTGCTTTTCATCAGCAAAACATGCATTGTGTTTAAGAAGATCTCATAAATTTACTTTAAGGGTCTAACTCATCCAAATAAAATAAATTTCAAGTAAGGACACATTTCATGTCATTTAACCCTTCTGGCTCTGTCCTGTCGCTGCTTATCCAGTAGAGGGCACAGTGACCCTACGTTCAGGCATGGAAAGCTGTTTGCATGTCTGCTCTGAAGTCACAAGGCTTTGTGTTCACATATCTGCTCTGGGGAAGTTAGTGGCAAGATGCAGATGATAAAAGCGATAAATTGAATTACCCAACTGTTGCTCCGCGTCCCGTTCTCTTCGTGCACCTACGCTGAAACCCTGTTGGCTGACATTCTGTGCTTAACATGCCCCCAAAGAGATTCAATGGTGAGTTAACAGTTCATTCTCACGCTCAAAATCGCTCTCGTCATGAGACCACACACAGAAGCAGCCACAGGAAAAAAAAAAAAAAAGCACAACAAGTGTGCAAGATAATGAGATAATTGGAAGTGGTTTATTAAAAAATAAGAGTTCAGAGACAGACTTCTCATACTGTACAAGTAAAACAAAAATTTTTACATATGTCAGCTCAAAAACCTGGCAACACTGCATTTTCACTCATAAACACAGAGACTTTAAGCAAGAAGGAAAAAATAAAAAGCGAAGCTCTAAAGTGACCTGACGCTCTACACCGCTGTGCCCCTCTCCAGGTTTTGCTTGATCTCTGCTGTGTATTTGCCATAGAAACGCTCCGCCTTCTTGTTGAACTTGGCGTTCCTCTCGTTGATGTAGTCGATGTCGGCGTCGTCGTTGTAGGCCCTGCGTCGGCTGTACTTGGACCGCTTCTCAATCCTGACACAAAGCAAAAATAAAAGCAGCTTAGAGACATTTTCATAAACTGGCGTGGCCTCCAACTGTGGCAGATCCAATAACAATAACTGGCTGCAGGCAATAATTTGGAAGCATGCATTTTTAAATTTGGCAAGCCGAGTGGCGATGGAAAACCTAGCGCACATACTCGGAGGAAAATACTGTCAATTTGTGAGCTCCTACTCCTCATCCACCGTGTCTTCAAAGCATTGTTGTGCGTCATACCCTGGCAACCGAATCCTTGTCTAATGCCCTGCAGTTGCATCTCCAACACAGTCCTTCGACTGTCTTAAATATAGAAGAGCTTGGGGGAAGACCGGGGTAAGACAAAGGTCAAAGATTTCTGGAGGAAAGAGAAAACCTTCAGCTGAGTGACATTAAAAGTGAGTGAGGCAGAAGGTACTGTTAGACCTCTTTGTCTCGCCACCTTAAAGTAGCCTCCAGTGTGGTTATCATAAAGCTTTGCAAAAGCATCACACCATCTGTCTGACATTTAGCCGTGCACACAGGCTGTTCAGGTTTGACAGTGCCCCGACTATGACCCAGTTCCACCATCACGTGACCTAGTCGGTCACTTACAGACTGGCCAACACTCATTTAATCTGTGAGATCTCCGAACTTTATTCAACACAGTTCTGTCTGAAAGTTCTGAACTGAAAACATCTGCAAGGCTCTGCAGGTCTGCTGGAGAATTTCAAGGGAGGAGACATCCAGTCACTGGCTGCAAACAATTTTCAAACCCCCCCAAAAAACAATGTCATATTTGAACATTTGAAATACATAAAAGCATCATAGCTCATGGATGTCACATGTGATGTTATGATTATCATATCAAGAACCAACGGTCACTTATGAGCCGAGCAATGGCTCGGTCACATTAACAACAGGATGGCAACTTTGTTGCTATTATGAAACACTGGTGGTTTTGTTGTCACCGCACTGATTTTTTTCACATTCGGAGACTGACTACAAGCAGCTGCAGCAAGAAACAGGTCACCCAGAGGCTGAAGACGTTGCATGCTCGTCAGTGTGAGGCAACCCATCTACAAACAATCGCAGTTGGACTTTGTACAGTCATGGAGTTTGTACAGTCATTTCACCAACGGGTGCATCTTGTTTTTGATGGATCTCAAGTGATTGAAACTACATCACGATTTCTTGAGGCATTTTCGAAGTTCTGTTTCAAATCTCTGAGGTTCTGGAAGTTTGATGTGACTTTCTGTGTCTGAAGACAAGCAACAAATTTCACATTTTTTAAAGTCAATTTCTGTATTATCACAAACAGACTGCATGTAATTGACCCTTTACTCGTGGGCTGTAAACAAACAAACTTTGTCTTATTACCATAAAAGTTGCTTTGAACACGACACCTGGTCCCAGTCTTCTGAAGCAACTATTTTGCAGTATCTTGATTGTGCTCCGGTCTCCAACCACTGTTTTCCTCGGTGTGACTGCAGCACAATGGAGCTTTCATAGGCAGTTAGCAGCCCGCTGCTTGTCACCAACTTATTGCTCAAACTTTCTTGTCAAATTGCACAACCAATCACCTCCTCTTCCTGGCATAACAAGACGTGACCCTGCCAGCTTGGTTACGGTTATGTTCAGTTTAGCAGGTTGAACTTCCCAGTATTTGAAAACTCAGTTTAAACCTTGGTCAGAAGGTGGCAGATAATGAACTGCCTCCTATCCTCATTTGGACCAGAATTTATGGTCCGGGGTTGAATTCTTCCACTCAGAGATTGCCTCCCATTGCCTTTGCTTATCTTCACACTGCGTTTGTGGTGTGCCAGCATTGGGAAGCAGGGATTTAACTGACATGAACCCACGGTCATCCTGAGACAAAACAAACATTTTGTGCAGCTTTGATGGTGCAAACCAATCATAATAACCAAGCTTTAACCAAATCAGTGCTTGGCTTTTCTTCCACACTGCCACAGGTGGATAAAATTCTGTTTTACGTCACATGCTTGATTTTGTGTAACCACAGAGCATCAGTGGGTACAGAGGTTTATCTTAGCGGTCTGCCCCGTGAATCAGGCTGGTGTAGATATAAAATTAAGAGATGGTTCGAAGTGGATAGGGAACTGCTTTCGTGAAAAGTGTGACTTACTGTTTCTCAACATCCTCCACCATGCGGTCAATGCCATCCTTTGTGGGAACATGGGTGCCGTAGATCAGGCTATTGGACGTGGGGTGGAAGTCCTCACCGCTGTGGAGCACCAGCAAAACAATTAGAAATGCATAACCACAGATAATCGGCACTTTAACATTCCTAAATCCACTTTTCTATCCCATCATTGTGATTATGCACATCCCAATGAGGGAAGATGATGTCGCTTTGGGGCCAGTCGTGATGGTGCATCCTTCATGGTTCTGCATGTGGCGGCTTTTACAGTCTGGAAAACACCTCCAGGGCAGTGAATTCCTCTCTGACCTTGGTGCGCATTCTCCACATTAAAAAAAATTAATCTTTAAATTATTTCTGGAGTGTGCAGCTACGTTAACATATCGCCCAGGGCAAATCGGGGATATGCGAATTAATATACAGAAAATGCTTTGCACACACATGATGGCGGGCGTTATAGATCAATATCACCAAGCTTCATTTTCTCAATTAATTTTACTTGACTGGAAATTTCACAGTTCGGGTCACAGAAAGACCTCCTCATGCATCATTTTTATTACACTGTTAGAGGAAATTCGTAAAACTAACTCCCAAGGACATTTCTTCATAATTTGAGTGGTCTGTGTAACCGGATTAATAAAGACTCCAGAAGTGCTAGTCAGTTAAATGTAATATTTATTTTAATCAACGTACAAAATCTAACTTGCAACATACGTTAGTTAATAATAATTGGATAAACTCATTAAGAAGGCCAGCTCTGTTCTGGGATGCACCTTGGACCCAGTGCAGGTGGTGGGAGACAGAAGGACTCTGGGAGACTCTGATGGACAGAGTCTCCCACCCCATGCAATGCTGCTGAACTGCAGAGCTCCTTCAGTGACAGACTGCTGCATCCTTGATGAATGAAGGAGCGTTTCTGCAGGTCCTTCCTCCCTGCAGCTGTCAGACTGTACAATCAGAACTGCTCCCAACAAACACAGATGTTTACATCAGCGCTGTAACTTGCACTATTTTATCAACCGATTCACACTATAACCAGATTTTGCCTCTTAACTTCATTTAATTTTATTTAATTTAATAATGGTACAGTACTCTGTTTTTGGTAACCATTGTCCTTGATGTAAATATGTAAAAATTGTTTATGTTTCTGTTCTGTGTCTTGTATACTGTTTGTTTGTATATGTGTCTTTCTTGCTGCTGTTATACCCAAATTTCCTCATCTGGGACAATTAAAAGATTCTTCTTCTTCTTCTTCTAGTTTTTGGTTCCAAGATGCAGTGATGCCCTTAATGGGGGTTTTACTACAAAGATGTGCCAGTAGTAAATCTGTAAAACAATGGGCCTCGTTTTTGTCGCTCCAATTCCCTGTTTGCTCCCTGTCACGGTGATGTGCAAAAAAAAATAAAAAAATCAATGTCAGCTGCCATTTTGGCGTTGCTTCGGCCAGTTTGCACAATTTTTGGTGGGAGACTGATGTGGTGGTATTGTCCAAGCGACAGCAACTATTGCTATACTGCAGCGACTTCCTGTGTGACGACGATGAATGCCAGTGGAGGGTGTACAGGGAACGCAAACGTCCCCAGTTCTGTGATTTTGAGTCTTTGCAAACAAGTTGGTGCCTTCCAGGCAAACTAAAGAAGCTTTCAGTAAGGTGCTGTGTGCCTCTATATCTATATGTTCATATTTCCCCTGCCAGCAGCCACTCACCACCTGGCTGGAGAATACAGAGGTTGCTTGGGGTCTGACGGAGGCCCAACTCACCTTTCCTCCTTTTGCTTCTCGTAATTTTCCATGTCTGGTCTGATCTGCTTGGTAAGCCTCTGGTACTGCCGGAACTGGGCTTCTGCATATCCTGTAGTCCATCATGTGTGCGTTTGTGTGTGAGAGGAGGAAAGGAAAAAGAAAAAGAGTTATAATTAGTGGAACAAACAGCAAGCAGGCACGAGGCTCAGCAATCACAATCTGCGGCTTGTTAAGGAGGGCTGAAGAGGCATCTCTCCCCCCCAGCCCCCCCCCCCCCCCCTCCCTTTTTTTTTGAAGCCCCTCTGCTGATTATTTTCTCCCCAGAGGTTTTAATTCAGGGGAGGTTTTGATGCCACACATGGCAGCCATATTTAGGAGACACAGCAAATGTTTTTTTCCCAGCAGATTAAAGCAGGAGCAGTCTGACACGGTAAGGCCAGGATCTGTGTTCACAAAGCTTCCTGATGCTAAAGGTTGTTCCTAGTCACAAAGATCCTGGTAAAGATAAAAGCTATCCACAAAGGCATTCACCTTCTATTCCAACTCTTCCAATAGGAGCTACACTAAGCCTTGCCATCACTGAAAAAGTACAGATGGTGTGATGAAAAGTAACGGCTACCAAACAGTCAGAAAAATCCAACCAGCACCAAAATGGACAGAAAGAATGGTACAAATAGCAAAAACAAGCATTTCCATAAGAAGCTGGCTCCCTACATTTTGCTGTAATGTCGGCTCAAAGCATCTTTCATTCATCTATGTCACTCGAATTTTTTGTGATAAAGAAATTGGAAACTAAACAGAAGACGAGAATCACGGTGCACCACTTTCTCAAGAGTAAATTAAGTTAAGTAAGTATCTAGTAAACGATTGGACTGAGGCTCTTTGGCGTGACAAGAGGGTTGCCCACGGCTAAAATAAAGCTGTTTGATCTGATCACCTTATAACATCTGCAAAAGGATTCCTCAGCCAATACAATCATTAGACGTGGTCTATTTTTACACAGTATTAAACATTGTTCAGCAATCATGCTGGACGTTAAAGAGGATGAGAATCATGCAATCAGATTAGAATTCTTTTAGGATTCAAGCTAAATAAGGTGGTGCTGTTAGCCTGAGCTTCAAACTTGATTCAAACAGACATTTTTTGGTAGGCTGGTGACAGTCTGGCTCTTCCAAAGAACACAACACAGGTCAGCTGCAGAGTTTCTGTGTATGCTGACAAAAAGTAAATAGAAGGGTGTGCTCCTAGTCTCCTTAGAAAGACCTCAGAGAGGTCTTACGTTAGCCTAGAAAGTACCAACAAGAGGAATTTCAGCTTATAAGTGATTTAGGAATTTTTTTATAGCAACTCTGAGCAAAGAACGGACTAAAAATGTTACATCCATTAGGAGGTGATGCTAACATTGTTGCTAAATATGACATATTTAACTAAATAAATAGTGGAAAAAAATATCTTAGTCTTGGACATAATGAAGAATCACTCGCTGATATTTGCTTCTATACATTAACTCAAATTTCCAGGAGAAAATCATTCAGCTTTTACCAGCACACTGAAGTCCACTGCCTGTAAAAGCTTTTTAAAGTCTAAGATGTGAAAATTAAATGCACCGCGAGTGCTGTGCAACAGTCTATGATCACGCTGCTGGTTAAATCTGGGCAGACCTGTTACATTTTTCCTGCTGCCAAATATTTTACTGACACCTTAACATTACCGTGTAGGCGAATATGAGCAAATCTTTAATGGGATCGACCACAGATTTTTGTCGCTGTTCACCATTTCATCTTTGTTTTTTTTAAGTGCCAGCGATGACACTAATACAAACGCAGGGTCATGTTGTGGCTAGTTTCTACAGCTTTGCAACCACTGCTATTATGATGGCATGTTTAACCAATTAGTCTAATAACCACACTATAAAATGTTAGACTGCACAAGTAGATGATAAAGTCATCTGTCACTCATCCTTCTCCGACTCAACTTTCTAACACATTTTTTGCCATTAATAAATAGAAGAATAGAGTCATTAGAAAATAATCTGCATCTGTCTTTAGTGGAACAACCGACCTGCAAATCCTGTGTCGGGATTCTTTTTCTTCTTTTTCCTCTCCCACCTCTCTGCATCGTCAGCAGTGATGTCCAGCAGTTTCACTCTGTTATAGTCCTCCCCACGAGCAGCACACTCCTGAATCAGTAATCGATACTTAATAATCAGCTCAAACTGGGAAAAATTCAACTGCACCACCGCAAAACTTTTAGATATTTTGATTCTAGTAAATCCAGCATAAAACTGCCACAGTATTTTTGGGTGATGCGATAACACGTTATGTTGTGCTACATAGAAGAGAAACAGAATTTTCTGACAATGCCTGGAGGTGATTCACTTTAGACTTTGGGGCAACTGCACTAGTGATGATATGAGATTGACAAGGATGCAGTTAATACAGCTGTCGTGGATACCTAAAAATCACTTTAAGAGTCCTGGTGGGGATTTTGCATGTTCTTCGGTATGATGATATTTAATTAGCCTGAAATTAGGACCAGTATATCAGTACATCCAGTGTACCAACCCAGGACTACTGAAAAATTGAAATACCTTTTTCTTGTCATCTTCAGCAAGCTCCCACTCCAGTCGGGCTTTCTTAGCCTCCCAGTTTGAGGGCAGCTTCAACCTCTTGTCTTCCTCCACGACCTCCTGGTGATTGAGCTTACGTGCTTCATTCTGCAGTGACAAATAACACAAATGACAGGTTTGAGGAGAAGCTGCATGAAAGAAAAAAAGGGAAAAAACTAAAATACAATACGCCTGTAAACCTCTATACCTCATTTCATGGGTCACACCTGGCCCAATTTGATCAAAATGGGTAAGAAAAGTAAGAGTAACACACAGTACTTATCTTTAGAAGATGTTTACAGAGACATCTTCTGTTATAGTACATTAACATATCTACTGTTGGAAACCTACAATTCAATAACAATGTGTTTTGAACTTGTCGTTCAGTCCTACAATTCCCCAAAAGAGCTCTACTTTGAGTTGCTGTAAACACGCCTTTAGAAGTTAAACTTTCAGCAAATAAGCTAATAAAAAAAAACAAAAAAAACGGGGGGGTTTTGTGTTTTTTTTTTTTTTAAAGCTTATTTTGTGGCAAAATTTCAAAGCAGTATTTAGACTTGGCAGGTGATTCTTTATGCCCTGATTACTCTCCAAATGCACTGGGGGGTGTTATAATGGCTGCATGGTCCAGAGAATTACTACTGATACCAGCAGCCCAAGTTTAAAAACATTATTTCCTTACTAGAAGAAAAGTTCTTATCTTGTAAACAAGAACCGATGAACAGCCTTAGATTTTCTTTTAAAAAACAAATATTCAACAACAGATCTCACTTTATCCACATTAATCACACCATCACGACACTAGGAGCAGCAGTGCGTTTCATTGAAAAACTGGGTTAGTTAATGACCTTACTGCAACTGCCATCCATTGGGCCGGTGTCACACCAAAAAGTGATTGCTGAAGTCTCTATCTGTGATATATTTGCTTATATTAACAAATATACTTAGGGATGGGTATCGGTTAGGTTTTATCCGATACCGGTGCCAAATCGGTACTTTTGAAACGGTGCCGGTGCTTAAACGGTGCTCAAACCGGTGCTTAAAGAATGGAGAACACAAAATTGGTCCAAAAACCTCTCATGTTCAGCTGGTTTTTTGTAAAAAGATAACAATGTTAGCCTTTTCTGCAGCTATGGGGCATATATGGTATCACTCTTGGCTGGAAGCAATGCTTAAACAATGGAAAAAACACAAACTTTGTCCAAAAACCTCTCATGTTTAACTGTTTTCCACTTTTTCTTTGGTCATTTTAGCCTTTTTGGCCAGGGTGAAGGGAGTATCTGCCATCAAACAAGAAGACAGCCACATGTAGCTATGATGATGTTTGCTAGTTCACCTTACATGCATTAATGTAATAACGTGGTTAGCCTACTCAACGTAAATTACACACGAACATTAAGCTACTCACGCAGAGAAGAACGGCTGCTGCTGCATCATCATCCTCACCATTTCTGATACACTGGCAGGGCTAGGGGCCAGGACTCTCCTCTTCGTGTTTTTGGGTATGTTGCTAACTCCGGGTCTGATAACAGGCACCACACCCGCAGTAGATGTGCTCGGTGTGAGGTCTCGCAGCAAGCTATCAAATACAGCGCGTTTCTTGGCTTTTGAAAAAAACGCTATGCGTCGCCAGGTGTTTCATCGGATTCGAGGTGTTACCTCCTTTGACAGTATCACAGTATCAGCTTAAAGCACTTGTTGAAGGCTGATGAGTTTGCATATTTTGCTGTGAAGTACAGCCAGACTTTTGACCGCTTCGCCTTGGGCATTTTAATCTGTAGCTCTGCTCTAAAAGAACGTACGTCCCTGGCCCCGCCTACTATCCTCGGAAACGTAAAATGATTGTCTAGAAGTGTATCACAGCTCAGGAAAAAAAGCACCGAAATGTGCGCTGCTTTTCGGTCTGATTACTACCGTTTATGTCAGAACCGGTACCCATCCCTAAATATACTGCAGTGAGCAGGATGTGTTAGTGAGTTTTATATAAAATAAAGAAATTACCTGCTTTGCAAACATCTTTATGACTGCGTTATTGTCACTACCCTGTATGATTAATCAAGTCCTTTTTTGCCCAATCTTTATAGAGCTGTTGTGCTTGTGAGCTTCTGCTTTGTGACAGGAATGTTTTTTCGGGCTCAAGATGATTCGATATCATTCGTGAGAGATATGTTTGAGATATACTGGTCATATTCAACCTTTGTTTTTCACATGCCACTGGTTTGCACACTACAGTGGATCGATTCCGGGCTTTGGGACCCCAATTTGCTGACCATGCGGTTAAACATGAGGTTTCTGTGATTTTACGATACATTTGACTGAAGCTTTGAAGTTAAACAGCTCACCCGTTTGAAATGCAGCTCTCGAAATTTTCGCAGTCTCGCTTCTCTCTTCTGGGACGTGACGGTTTCAGTCGGCTCCTCTTCGGCAGTTGCAGCAGACTCCTGCTAACAAAGACAGTTATCAATACAAGTAAAACGTTTTAATTCAAACTGTTCAATGAAGAAGAGACGCCTGAGAACAACTGACAGTCAGAAAGCTAACGCTTATTAGCCGCTAAATTCCCGTTAGCCTCGTACACAAAACACGACATTTTAACCAACAAACACGACGAAGAAACACAACTTCTGTCAGCAAAACGACACATCGCAATCTAACGAGTTACATCCATCTACCGTATCCACTATCCATAAAAAAAAACCTCAATAAAATACAAATAACAAGAAAAAAGCGCTAACCTCGCTAAAAGACGCCATTACTGTGGTATTGATGCGGAAGAAAACAGGAAGTTCAGCACTAGCGCCGGATATTACGTACAAGAAGAAAGCAACGCAATTACAACAACAAAACGTAAATAAAGCAAAGATAATCGATTAATTGCTGAACAACATCGGTTCATATAACGGCAGAAATCAAATATGATATAATCTCAGCTCCACTTTCAGATCATCAACTTATTTTTATTGAAATAAACAACTTAACAACTAAATTTTAATGGACGAGTCACTAAACTTAATAAAAATAATATAATAATATAATAAAAAGTAATACAAATAAATAAATAAATAAAATACAGAATTTATAGAATACAGTTATTATACAAAATTCACGTAGGAAGAATTGATGAAGATTACGAACTTAGAAAATAGTTTATAAAAGCTCCAACAACATAAAAAAAGAAAATCTATCATTAGAAGAACAGACAAATCTAAAAGATTTACAACTTAGGTATAAAAACATTTATATTTCAAGGGCTGAAGGAGCTTTTATTCATTACTGAAAAAATGGCTAGAAAAGGAAGAAGAATGTATCTTTCTTAAACTTGAAATAAAAAGGAAAAAAATATTTTTAAATAAAACGTCAAGAGTAATATAACTGAAGACCATATTCAAAATTCTTCTTTAAAAACAAAATCAGTGAAAAACTTTAAGTTACTCCTTTTATGGACTCACTTAACAATATTAAATAATCATGCAAAGATTTAAGGGGAAAAATTAAAATTCTCCTGGCACAGATGGATTAACTGTAGAGCTTTGTAAAGATCTTTAAGAAGCTATCTTTATTTCTTTATAAAGTAAGCACAGAAACTGGGAAGCATGGGTCACTTACAGTGGGGCAAAAAAGTATTTAGTCAGCCACCGATTGTGCAAGTTCCCCCACTTAAAATGATGACAGAGGTCAGTAATTTGCACCAGAGGTACACTTCAACTGTGAGAGACAGAATGTGAAAAAAAAATCCATGACTCCACATGGTAGGATTTGTAAAGAATTTATTCGTAAATTAGGGTGGAAAATAAGTATTTGGTCAATAACAAAAATACAACTCAATACTTTGTAACATAACCTTTGTTGGCAATAACAGAGGTCAAACGTTTACTACAGGTCTTTACCAGGTTTGCACACACAGTAGCTGGTATTTTGGCCCATTCCTCCATGCAGATCTTCTCGAGAGCAGTGATGTTTTGAGGCTGTCGCCGAGCAACACGGACTTTCAACTCCCGCCACAGATTTTCTATGGGGTTGAGGTCTGGAGACTGGTTAGGCCACTCCAGGACTTTCAAATGCTTCTTACGGAGCCACTCCTTTGTTGCCCGGGCGGTGTGTTTTGGATCATTGTCATGTTGGAAGACCCAGCCTCGTTTCATCTTCAAAGTTCTCACTGATGGAAGGAGGTTTTGGCTCAAAATCTCACGATACATGGCCCCATTCATTCTGTCCTTAACACGGATCAGTCGTCCTGTCCCTTTGGCAGAAAAACAGCCCCATAGCATGATGTTTCCACCCCCATGCTTCACAGTAGGTATGGTGTTCTTGGGATGCAACTCAGTATTCTTCGTCCTCCAAACACGACGAGTTGAGTTTATACCACAAAGTTCTACTTTGGTTTCATCTGACCACATGGCATTCTCCCAATCCTCTGCTGTATCATCCATGTGCTCTCTGGCAAACTTCAGACGGGCCTGGACATGCACTGGCTTCAGCAGCGGAACACGTCTGGCACTGCGGGATTTGATTCCCTGCCGTTGTAGTGTGTTACTGATGGTGACCTTTGTTACTTTGGTCCCAGCTCTCTGCAGGTCATTCACCAGGTCCCCCCGTGTGGTTCTGGGATCTTTGCTCACCGTTCTCATGATCATTTTGACCCCACGGGATGAGATCTTGCGTGGAGCCCCAGATCGAGGGAGATTATCAGTGGTCTTGTATGTCTTCCATTTTCTGATGATTGCTCCCACAGTTGATTTTTTTCACACCAAGCTGCTTGCCTATTGTAGATTCACTCTTCCCAGTCTGGTGCAGGTCTACAATACTTTTCCTGGTGTCCTTCGAAAGCTCTTTGGTCTTGGCCATGGCGGAGTTTGGAGTCTGACTGTTTGAGGCTGTGGACAGGTGTCTTTTATACAGATGATGAGTTCAAACAGGTGCCATTCATACAGGTAACGAGTGGGGGACAGAAAAGCGTCTTACAGAAGACGTTACAGGTCTGTGAGAGCCAGAGTTTTTCCTTGTTTGAGGTGACCAAATACTTATTTTCCACCCTGATTTACGAATAAATTCTTTACAAATCCTATCATGTGGATTCATGGATTTTTTTTCACATTCTGTCTCTCACAGTTGAAGTGTACCTCTGGTGCAAATTACTGACCTCTGTCATCATTTTAAGTGGGGGAACTTGCACAATCGGTGGCTGACTAAATACTTTTTTGCCCCACTGTACCTCTATAGTGACTCAGGGACCAGTGTTGGTGTTATGGATGGGCCTCAGGGGTCCAAGCCCATCCAGTAAAGTCAGTGTGTCGTTTCAGCTGAATGGTACTCAAACACTTCAACTATAAGTTATAGTGACTCATACAATTTGGGTGATGAAAAACATGAACACCCATATCACTGATAAGTGCCGTGAAATCTCAGTTTAATTATTTAGCTCACAGTAATTCAATACTTTTGCACCGGTCATGGAAACCAGCATGACTGAGTGGATTGGTTGATGCAGGTCGCACTTTGGGAAGTACGACTTCTGTCTCTTTGAAATCAAAAAGAGGTGATTTTAGGTTGTGCAGCTAGTTTGAAAGCATGACCCTACTGAAAGCTGCAAAGCAAATTTAAATGTGTTGAAGATATTATGAGCTCACAGTCAGCTGTCCTAGTGTGAGTGAGTTCATAGATCCACTTCTGGTCCCATTATCACCAGTAAGCTGGCAGATGATACCACCCTATTTCTAAAGGATGAATATGAGACTAAAGATGCGCTTTATTAGACCTTCTTTTTTATATGATATGTAAATATCTTAGAATGTCTTTAGAAACAAGTTCAACCCTCTGATGAAATCAGTTGAACACAGTTTTAGTTTGTGACTCCACAGACACCCATCTGTTTTAGGGAGAGCTTTAATTGCAAAAGCAGGAGAGTTTTTGCAGACTGTTGCATACAACACCAGTTTTTTATTTATTTGGAAAAACCATAGTATTAGGAAAGCTGTCTTAATGAATAAGCCTGATAAAGGTGGAATCGTTGCCTTTGATTTTGCAAGTCTTTATCACTTCACTTTTAAAATCTCATTAAAATCTGACCTTAAAATCTTGAGAGTTTCCCATCAATGGATCCAAAATGTTAATATGATGATCTCTGAGTCATTTAGTCATCCCTTTCGCCTTGTGACATGGAGTGGCAACATGCTGGAAAATGCACAGCCTGTCACCAAATTGCTCCTGAAGAAACTGATGCTTGTGGATGATTTTAGTGGTCAGACCTTAAAAAGCCGAAACCCACAAACTGAACAACATGGCCCTTCGATAAGAGATGAATGGCTCGATCATGCAGCATGCCACAGAGGTCAACTTGGTAAGTACAGCCTCTTTGCATACACTTGATTTATTTAATGAAACTAATTGTTCTTCACCCTATCACAGAAATATGTAAAAAATAATCTAAACGTAAACTGATATTAACTGTATGAAACAAAATTTCAAGCTCGATCTTTTCTCAAACATTGTCGTGATAGCAAACATCTCACTTCATTTTATGATAAAAGATTTAAAGTAATTTGAAGAATGTTTTGTTCTCTTCCTGTGTTTGCGGATTTTTTGTTATCTACGTATCATCTGAATGCTATTCAGCTATCCTGTCTACAAATGTAAGATTGTTTCATGAGGTTATTAGACATGAATCATTAACAAACATGTTCTGTAACTACGAGAACTCATGATTATTTATTGTGACACTGCATCAGTTGTGTGCATGCTTGGTCTTTTTATTGTGGTACCATGGCAAAAGTAATTGGTAGACACAATTTATTATACAATAAAGTCTTTGTGTATAATTTTAAACCAGGGCATTTTACTTACTTTTGAAGTTTAAATTCATTGAAAAATACTGCTATACAAATGGAAACTGGCATGACACACACAGAGAGCAATTATGAATATGGCTGGAGGTTATAAAATGAGAGACTTGAAAGGTCAAGCATAAAGTCATCAGTGTAACACACAGAGAATCTGTTTAGACTCTCCTAAACTCAATTGTTATGGTTGTTTTTGCCACATAGAAATATACCACCAATGCATCTTATTTTTACCCACAAAAACACAAGTATCAATCAAGGCCTTGGAACATGGGACGCCTAAATATGATTCTATGATCTGATCAGGAGATGAAAGTAAACACTTTCAAGACTCATTTGATCATGTTTGACTTGCCAAAATGGATGTGCTCCCTGTTTGATTGCATTATACTAATAGAGCTCTTTTGGAGGATGTAATTAAGTGGAGTTTATACTCTTAGATTAAAGCATCCTCTAGATCACAGGCAATGTTAATGGAGTGATGCATTTTCACTGGAAACCAGATGGGAGCACATCACAACAGAGCAAAACATCACTGGCTGCAGTAATGGGCAGGGCTCTACTACTGCCATGCAAAGGAGAAAATATCTTCCTAATGAATGACTCTCAAATGAGTAAGAGAGCAACGGGTAAAAAACAAGAATGGGACAAAACAGCATTTCCTCTGTATCTGATTCAGACTTAAAATGGCAGCGTGCAGAACAGTTGCAAAACAACAGGAAAGGGGAATTTAAGGCTGGTGTGTATGACTGTTAAGTATCCAGACAAGCGTGAGAGTTTACAATATATCAGTTGTGGGTGTGCTATTTTTCTCCAATAGCTGTTAATCTCTTTGTCATCCACGCATGATTCAGTGTTCTCAAGTACTCTCATATGTTAGCTAAACTTCCCTTTGCTCACTTCCCTGGAAGCTCCGTCGTGTTGTGCTGTCTGTCCACGGGGAAGTGAAAGAAATGGGCAGACAGCTTGTTAGCAAGCAGCAACTTCAACCTCAATGTTTAATGTTCATGTCATGCACAAAGCCAAAGCTCAGTAACATGCACTCCATTATAATGTAATTATATAAATGATTAAAGAGAATCAGAGACCTGTAATAATTAGAAGATTTGCACAACAGAAACATGAGTACTTACAATAAGAGTGAGCACTACTCTAAGTTTAAACCAGATACATGGTAACAGTAATCCAAAAACAGTGTGCAGCATAAAGCAAACAGCGATTGCACATCATTTAAATTATTGGACTGAAGTTCATTTGCGGTGCATGGGTCACAAGAATCAACAAAAACTCACATATTATATAAATACTGTGTACTAGCAGACTTTCTAAAAAACAGGCCACTCTTAGCAACCTTTTATATTACCTTAGCAACATATATATATATATATATATATATTATCACTGCTTTGCTATTTCAGTTGAAATGTAAAAAGATAGCCACAGTCTGAATAAAGATAGATTCATAGCTTTTGGGTCTAAAAAGTAGAGCGAACAAAGTAATGTTTCTTAAACAATGGCCGCCAGGTGATAGCTGAGGTTGCAAAAAGCCACCGGGGTGTATAGAAGTCTGTGGGAAAACATCTCTTGGACTTGAACTCAGCTCACATTTTCACTCTTTTTATGTAACACTAGGGATGGGTACCGGTATCATGGCACCGGTTCTGACATAAACGGTAGTAACCAGACCGAAAAGCAGCGCACATTTCGGTGCTTTATTTCGGTGCTTTTTTTTCCCTGAGCTGTGATACACTTCTAGCCAATCATTTTACGTTTCCGAGGATAGTAGGTGGGCCCAGGGACGTACGTTCTTTTAGAGCAGAGCTACAGATTAAAAATGCCCAAGGCGAAGCGGTCAAAAGTCTGGCTGTACTTCACAGCAAAATATGCAAACTCAGCAGCCTGCAACAAGTGCTTTAAGCTGATACTGTGATACTGTCAAAGGAGGTAACACCTCGAATCCGATGAAACACCTGGCGACGCATAGCGTTTTTTTCAAAAGCCAAGAAACGCGCTGTATTTGATAGCTTGCTGCGAGACCTCACACCGAGCGCATCTACTGCGGGTGTGGTGCCTGTTATCGGACCCGGAGTTAGCAACATACCCAAAAACACGAAGAGGAGAGTCCTGGCCCCTAGCCCTGCCAGTGTATCAGAAATGATGAGGATGATGATGCAGCAGCAGCCGTTCTTCTCTGCGTGAGTAGCTTAATGTTGTTCGTGTGTAATTTACGTTGAGTAGGCTAACCACGTTATTACATTAATGCATGTAAGGTGAACTAGCAAACATCATCATAGCTACATGTGGCTGTCTTCTTGTTTGATGGCAGATACTCCCTTCACCCTGGCCAAAAAGGCTAAAATGACCAAAGAAAAAGTGGAAAACAGTTAAACATGAGAGGTTTTTGTACAAAGATTGTTTTTTCCATTGTTTAAGCATTGCTTCCAGCCAAGAGTGATACCATATATGCCCCATAGCTGCAGAAAAGGCTAACATTGTTATCTTTTTACAAAAACCAGCTGAACATGAGAGGTTTTTGGACCAATTTTGTGTTCTCCATTCTTTAAGCACCGGTTTGAGCACCGTTTGAGCACCGGCACCGTTTCAAAAGTACCAATTTGGCACCGGTATCGGATAAAACCGAAACGATACCCATCCCTATGTAACACTAAATCGGGGGTGTCCAACTCCAGGCTTCGAGGGCCGGTGTCCTGCAGTTATTAGATGTGTCCGTGATCCAACACAGCTGATTCAAATGGCTAAATTACCTCCTCAACATGTCTTGCAGTTCTCCAGAGGCCTGGTAATGAACTCATCATTTGATTCAGGTGTGTAGACCCAGGGTGAGATCTAAAACCTGCAGGACACTGGCCCTCGAGGTCTGGAGTTGGGGACCCTTGCACTACATAAAACTTCTATAAAATCAGAAAAGCCACCCCCTGGTGGCCACTGGAAAGAAATCCAGCTTTAAGGCGCTTTCAGACTGACGTTAATTATACGTAGGCCTACTGGGCAAATGAAGGCAACAAAACCTTATAAGCACATAAATATTACATTCACCCTTAGCTTTCTAAAAAAAATCTGAAACATTCAAGGTAACCATATGAGGTGAATTTAGTCAAGTTCATATAAATAATCACCCTTAACTACTGCACTTTTAAAGTCCCACAGTAGTTTTTCTGTTGTAGTTCCCAAATTGGGAAGAGGGACCTGAAAGCTTCTGCTTTTAAATACCACAGGAACCACAAGTAAGCCAGCAGAGTGAAAGCAAAGTGCTCTATTGGAGTGATACGGTACGAGGTCTTTAAGATAAGATGGGACCTGATTATTGGTTAAAGGGAGCCTTCTTCAATAATCCTCTGCCAGCATCTGCCACAAGAATCTATGTTTCAAGTTGCCTAATATGACAAAACATAACTCCTTGACATTTTAAAGTGTCCTTTAAATGCAAAGTATTCCAGAGAAGGCACACACCTCTACATCTGATATCAACCCTAAACAATAAAAAAGGGAAAAATATGTATATTTGATCCTGGAACAAACTGTCCCTTTACTGTGCCTTTAATTTGAAATCCAGTTGTGCAATCCCGTAGTGCGACATGAATCGCACATCTGCGGAGGCCACCCAAAAATGCTGAACAGCCACTCCTTAATATTAACTTTTCCAGTCAGGCAAATCAGGTCTTAAATAGAGTAACATTATATCTGCAAATAAATTGCACTTTTGTAAATACAGAGCTGGCCTCACTGTGCTTTATAACAGTGAGTTTAGCCACTGTGAATGAGATACTATATGTTTTTCCTCCATTTGACTGGTGCTGTTATCGTGCTTTTAATAAGAGTTCCTCTAGATAGCACGTGGGGGGGCAGGGCGTCTTGCTGAGCAGACAGCTGCTTCACATCTGGAACTTAATATAAACATCATGGCCAATAAAATCATTCCATTTCCTTAATTACTATTCCTGTCATTTCCGCACTAAATGAAAAGTTATTAATTCGGGGCCAACACAAACATGGTTCCCCAATACGAGGAGCTGCTCCTGAAGCGTCGCCACCCTGACTACGGGCCGCTGTCACTGGACTGGAACCACAAGCTCCTGCCGTGCTCTGCCAGCGTGTGTGTGTATGCATGTACAGGGAACAGAAGCCAAGCTGCTGCAGACATGAGTGGAACACAAGATGGCGTCTTGTTTTCCATCTCATTCAAGTGGTGCCAGTGTAATCATGACAGGCAAAAACCCATCCTGTTTCATCTCTGTCCTCCTCCCCCTTCCACACTTCTGCTCTTGTTCTTTTACTGCTGCTCTGTATGTTCAACACATGCACCGCCATCCTTCTCTCTACCCTTTTCTTTGACATGTCTCCAATCAGTGTTGGGGAAACTACTTAAAACAAGCAGATCTGAAAATAAACAATAACTAGAAGCAGCTGAACTACAGCAAAACTACCCAAGAGAGAGAAACATAGTTTGGGAAACCAAAGCTGCTTAGAGGAAGTAGTTCCAAGTACCTTAAAAATATAGGATCAAGTGTCAGTGTACATGTTATATAAAACTAGAACAACATCTACAACATGCCTGGGTAAAAAAGTAAAATGTTATGGGGGGTTTTCTTATGCTCTGTCATTTATTCTGTTACAATAGTGGATACTCATATTAAAAGCTGATAAAAAGTTCCTCCCAACTACTAAAACCTGTTTGCAAGGGGCAGCCAATCAAAAATGGTCAGAAGCCCGTTTGTGCCAGGGCACAAAAGATAAATGGAGGTCAGATATACGACGTATCGCCGCTGCAATAAGGTCCCATGTTTGGTCCTTTCAGTGTGGAGTTTACATGTTCTCTCTGGGTTCTCTAAATTAGCCATCTGTCTGTCTTTGTGTTAGCCACCCAACAGGCTGGCTCCCTGTCCAGAGTGGAAGAAAAAAAGAAATAGCAGAAACAAATGGCTGGTAGGTTCTCAGTTACAAAACATGCAAAGTAGAGGCCAAGAACAAAGATACGCAGCTGAAAATGAGCAGGGCAGAGCAGCAATGTATTTGCTTGAGGATAGCCATAGACTGTATATAACTTGACATATTTTCGGTTGCAATAGTAACGTGTTTCCAGTAGTAGAGAGTGGCTGTGGGCATAAATCGACATGTACGAGAAGACACAAATATGAAGAAGGTTGGTATAAATGACATTTAAATTATGAATGCATGTTTTGAAACATGTTAAATACTTGAATATTTGTCTCTATTATTGGATAATAGCTCAGAGAAAAGCTGCATTTTCACAATACGTGTTACTGAAATAACTGACACAAAATAACTAAAATAATTTATTCACCACCAGTGATCTGACAGATCTGTCAGATTTCAGGCCTGCTTATAAAACAAAATGACTGGGTATGCATCAGAAGTTAATGAGGGCGGTCTCTGAATATGCAGCTACCTTTGAAAAGATCCAGACCAGAAAACAGGTTGTTAGCAAATGCAGGATTGAGGACTTTCATACAGACACACAAAAAAAAAAGACTCCCTAAATACTTCTCCATTTCATCCACCTTCATCAGTGAATGAGAAGAAAAATAATAAAGTTCATAAACAACATAAAATAACTCTAGAGCCAGGAGTACTGCTAGGAAACAGACCGGAAGTATAAACAGATGCTACAACAATGGACAAAGGCAAGACAGCTATTTACTGCACTAAAAGGTAATCAGGGAAATAGGAAATAGGAAAAAAAAAAACCTGGGTAGCAAGACACAGTTGAAAACAATCAAGACTGTCACGGTCTGCAGAGACAGGCCGTGCGGTGGTGTGTGTAATGGACCCAGGTGCGTACACAAGTGAGTAGACGGGAGTGAACTTAACAGAAAGCGAGCCTTTATTATGGCTGAAGACAAGGTGTACAAACAAAGCAGGGATAGCGTGACTAGACTATAACTAAACTGGGAAAACTAATACTGTGACAAACTAAGAAAACTCAGAGACTATGATCACTGCAAAGACTGATCGTGAAAACATGGAGGGTGAGAACACAGACGACGAGAAACACAGAGACTAAATACACATGAGGGATGATCAGGGGAAGTGGCCACACATGGGAGCACAGCTGACACACATGAACCTAACGACAGGACAGGAGAAGTGAAACTGAATACACTGACAGTGAATACAGACTTTCAAAGTAAAACAGGAAACATGGAGATTAGACATGACACATGAACCGGGGAGACTTAGTACAGGGGGAGATGACATAAACAACTAAGGAACAAAACAAAACTGCAATCTAGAAATTAACTAGGTGAACTAAGCTAGGTGCAAATGAATACAGAAGATACTCAAATACTGGGTCGCTTGACCCAGGACCATGACAAAGACAATGAGACAGGGGTAGTCTAACAAGACACAGGAGACAAATAGCTATCAAAAAACACACACACAAAGGAAATCGCAGACTAACATACTCAAACTTAACACAGAAAACACACAGGGGAATGTTACACAGATACATCTTAGGCCCCTGAAGGTTCTTATCTATAACAGCAGCAGGCTAAAAACACTTTTAGCTGCTGATTCTGCTTTGCATATTTAATTTGGCAGAATTTTACACCAGGTTCCTGAGATGACCGCAAAGGGATTTGTGTCTCTCCCTGGAATTGAGGCAGAGATCTTGGGCTTGTTAGAAAGCAGCTACACTGCAAAGCCCACTATCTACCAGCAGGCTGAACCGATGCATCTGCAAGAATAATCATAAAAAAGTATTTTTATGTCACCAGTGTTGTTGAGTATTGTTTGGCCAGTTGCATAAACAGACCAAACAATACTCTAGCATGAGCATGTACTAGCGACCAACACTTACAAAATGGACTTACATACTTATCAAGAAGGTGTTTACTGCGGTCAGGTTCAAAGGCTGTTTTCTCATAGATTTCTGCAGGTTGTGTCTGTTTGTAATGATGCCAGAATACTGACAAATAATTTTTAACAGCTATACCATACTCTATGAGAGAGATTTCAGAGGGTCATATGCCACCAAGCAAGTTTTTAGACATCACATAATTATCACAGTCATATTTACATAGTACGAATGGAGTGAATATGAATGGAGCTTTTTAGATGGGAGATCTTTGTAAAATTGTCCACACTAAAAACACCTTTGTACGAGCACAAGCACCTGCGTATGTTTGTCCCTTCTGAGCTCAGCTCAGCATCTTCCCCTGCAGGAAAAACAATGCCAATATCATGTAGGTGATTCCTGTTTCCAACCAAAGCCATTCACAGGCCAGCAGAGGAAGAGGATTTGGTGAGCGACACATATACTTACACAAAAGATGCATGTATGCACTCAAATACCACCAGTTTTGTAGTCAATGCTTTTCCTGCACCACACACAATTAAAGTCCCAATTAAAGGCCATTATGGGTTTTCCACTAGCAGCGACCGCAGGGAGAGCAGCTCAACGGCTTCTACATTGCGGGCGCACAGATGTCTCCTGTGCTGTCATCCAAAGGAACTCAGACTGATCCACAAACTTTATGATCATAATTACTGATCAAAATTAAAGTGCAACAACAATATGAACTCAGAGGACGGCAATAAAAGAAAAAAAAGTTTGAGTGATTCCGGTAAGCGGGGCCAAGTGGGACTATCAGAGGGAAGTGTGAGTGAGCTGCTCATCCTGTGAACATATACTGCAGCGATGACAAGAGAAGCAGCAACTCTAACCACAAGAGGGAACCATTTCCCTGAAAATGTACGAAAGGTGACAGTCCTTTTAAATCTGAGTGATAATATTAAATAAGGCCGCATTTTCATGACTAATTTTGCTTCCCACAGCAAGCAATCACAAGGAGATATGAGTTCTCACCCCAGATGAAAGCACTGGGCTCCATATCTGCTGTGAAGCATCCATTCACCACAATACCCACACAAAAGTTCATCACCAGTGTCTTCCCCCAAGCGGGGCCCAAATGTGTCATGGGTTTCCGTTTCTGAGTTCCCATCCTCTTACCCAGTGACCTTAATGAGCGAGTAAAGTTCTCACTTGGCCAAACAATACACTATTGTAGAGAGGCTTGATAAGAGGTGGCCAGTCAACAGCCTCTGGACATTCAGCTGTGTGGGCCAGCAGTCGCCTCTATCTGATCCCCGGCATGACACGCAGAATCAGTCGCCTGATCAAATAACTTTACGCAGACACGCACACGTGTCAGGATGCATGTGGCTGCACGCGCACGCACACATCCACAGAAACTCAAACGCATAAGAAGTGGATCCCATTCCCACCCAATTTTGTTCTCTGGGAACTAACAATCTGTTTAGTGCAAAAAGTGCAGTGGCTTCTTTCATCTCGGGTTCAAGGCGCAGATGATCTAATTCCAAGTCTGATGATGAACAAACCAGCGCCAAATAAGTAAAGCAAGTGTCAACAACAACACCACTGTGAACTGCCGTGTGATAAATGGGTTCTTTCTTTGGACAATATGGCTTTTTCGCCAAGCTATTTAGGGCTTAAAGAGATCTTTTGTGTTCATGAACAAACTTATTTTGTGAGGTAGAAAATTTTAATTTAGTACTCTTCAAGGTGGAGAGCATTTTCCCTGAGAATCTCAAAGTAGGACTTGCAAAGTGGGAAAATACAATAGCGCAGTGGAAATACATCTTTTGGGTTATACAAAATCTCATTACACGGCTTGTTTGGCAGCTTTGCAATCTCTTATAAAGATGATACATGCTCTGAAGGAAGGAAACATGCACAAGCACTAACAAATTCAATGAACGCTGAGATTAAGTGATATGATCAAAAGCTCCAAGTATAAAACAATAATAAAAAGTGACTGGTCTGATATCTAAACAGTGTTCTCCAATAACAAATCAGGGGCTCATCGACACCAGCTAAAACTGATGGAATCACAGCAGGATTAGGACATAAAGGCAGTGCAAATGGAGTTGATATGGATGCGGATCAAGGAAATTTTGCATCACATGTTCACAAACATTTACGTGAGAAAACAGCGACGTTCTCAAGGAAATATCAGATCCTATTCTGGATCCAGAGGCTCAATTCCTGGATGCTGTGGAGGGAAATTTCAGCCCTGCCCTGAGGCTTGCAGTCTTGAAATACTCTTATTTAATTATTTCAAAGATCGGTCTATCCTTGCAAATTACAGGCCTCAAACGGTGACATGTAAGTAATACTGATGACTGACTAGAAATGCTGATCTTTATCCTCCAGAATTCGACATATTAGCTGTGCCAAAAAAATAGTGAGCCTACGGGATTACATAATCTATCAGCGTTCACTCAGTGTGTCACTCTTTGGTGTGACTGCATTAAAATAAGGTGATGGTTATGTAAACATGTTCAAGTAACCATAACCATGATGCTGAAGGTAAATTGAGGTTCAAATCCAACTGATAAAAAGATCCTGTTGAAGTAGACCAGTAAGGATCCGCAACACAAAAAAATACTGTTATTTTCACCTGCACTAAGTTATATTTGGCCTTATCTACATGTACGGAAAGATGGCGGTGGGGTGAGTGACACAAACCAGAGCAAACATCAGAGACATCAGATATGACACTAGGATAAAAGGAGGAAGTGAGTCAGAGGTGGGTTGCAGAAGTGTAGAAATTGCATGCTAAAGTATTGAATGAATGTTTTCCAGGCACCAGTGCTCTCATTTCTATTTTGCTTTGAATGTGGTCATGTCACAGACTGCCGAGTTGCTTTCTAAATCTCTTTGCTTTGCTTGTGTTGAAGGTTTTCAAGCATCAGCTCAGGGTTAGTGTTAGCGGGTTAGAACTGATCTAAACACCTTATGCATATGTTGATTGTACAGTTTGGCATCATAATATGGAAGATGATCGCTGTGGTGAGTAATCAGCCTGTTGCATATGAACAGAGTTCATCACGGGCTCTTAGCTTTGCTAATGCTAACTGCTAACTTGCTTTGTGGTGATTTATGGCTGTTTCTATGATGATCACGTCAGCAAAGACAAGAATGGACACAGTCATACTTTGTTATGTTCTATTTAGCAGGCACAGTGCACTTTAACATAATTCTCATAGATAGCATGAAAATATGTTCTGCACAGAAAGTCTGTAGCTACTGCTAATTTCCAATCCTTTTGGCTAGGTTAAAGAAACAGATCCATGTGAATCCTGGATGAAGGTGTTAGCTGAGCCACCAGTTGATGCAGACTTGCATTGAGATTAGCTGATCCCCCTGGGATTGCTACTAATCCTGACTTGGTGGCCTGGCTGAACTGAAAGAATGCTCAGTTTAAGCGGGAAGGTGAGTGAGCTGTAGCGGGAAACTCAGTAGCGACTGCAGTATGGGATAGCCTGCAACGAAACCATGACAACCAAATACAATTAATGCCACAAAGCAGTTTATGCTGCTAGCGCAGACTGAAAAAAGGTGCATTTTTTACAGTGTATAGATTTCCAGTGTGGTATTGGCACTATTTGGTGGATCTACTTTTAACAGGTCTGTGGGTGAGCTGCAGTCATTGAAAGCAGATGCACACGTGAGATTGCTGAACAGGGGAGGGAAAACAATGACAGATATTTCAGAGTCAATGAACTGTCTCAGCCAGACAATCTGCAGTGATGCAGGGTTATGTGTGTGAATGAATGAGGTGTTTCTGCTAATGTGGGCTATAATCTGACCCTCCTGGGAAGAGAAGACAGAGTGCTGGGGAAAATATTCAGTGAAAATCTCTGGACTGGTGGTCTATTTAAAAAAAAAAACTTGTACATGTTAGGGGAAAGAGGATTGCTGTTGACACAGGAATGCAGAAAGGGAAAAGAAAGGAAGAATATTTAGAGAAACGGATCTAAAAAGAAGCAGAACAAGCTTGAGCTATGTGTAAACAGACTAAAAGAGAAACCAGATAGGGGGTAAACCTAAAGGTAATATACAGAGAGAATGTGTTTAGCAGAGTCCATTAAAGCCAAAAAGCCTTGCAGGAATCGCTTCGAGCCAGACTCTGATGGAGATAGCCAACTGCAGGTTACCCTCTCACTCTGTAATGGACCGGGGTGTTTTCAGACTCCCATGGCCCCTCGCGAGCCCCGGTGAGCCCCTATGATGAAGTTAGAGAGGGAGCAGCGGTGTTAGTTGGCACAGAGAGAGCGAGCGGTGCCCGTCTCCTGTTGCTGTTGAATGTAATTTCGGATCGTGTTGCAGCGGAAGCACAACTGACAGAAGAGGAATCTATCGAATTCAGCTCAGACATCACAATAATATTGAGTCTTGTTTATAAACACACATTCAGGATGCTGCGGGAGTATCACTCGTTGGACAAGTTCACCTCCCCGAGAGCAAAGCCCGAAATAGGTGTGAAATCATGCCATTCGATAAGCCTGTGTGGATTTGTGTTGGCCTGAAAGAAGCCTAACTTATCAAGAATCTAAATCAAAAAATCTGCTTTTGTTGAAATTGAATTGAGCTTTTTTGCCCTTCACCTGATAAACACTGACAAATCCTCCTTTTCCTTTCTTGTCATTCACTGCGCCCCCATGTCTTTTCCTCTGCGGTTAACCAATTCTTGGCTCGTCCCTCCAGCGCGACGCCATCCCTATTATAATGCCATCGTGCTTGCCTGCCAAGCCATGGAGAATGATGTCACTTCCACCCTCGGTCATGGTGGTTTGGGTTTGGTCACTGGTGCATGTCACAATGTGAGCCCTACTAGTAAGGCCTGGAGCTTCCAGCTTGGCCACCAGCCATGACTTCCACACCCTCACCCAGTTTTGTGGATGCAGCTGAATGTTTTAATTCACCAGAACACTTTTTGACTATGCCCTTATTTCTGCTTTATCACTTTAGTGCTGCAAAGTTAAATATGCACTCTCCCCACCCCCTCCCTTTCGTTCCTGTTATGCTCTGCATCGTCTCCACTCCTTGTCATTTAGCCTGTGGCTTTGTAGTCGCTTTGTGAGGCAGAACGGAGCTGGGCAGGGTGAGGCGCAGGCCCAGCAGTGGCTGATGTATGACTTCTGGAGAAGGCAATGCAGCACAGGCGATGAGAGAATGTGGAAATGTACGCATGGCAAGATGCCCGTCGGGCCCGGCCTACTCTGCTCTGTGTTTAGAGGCAGCCTTTCTTCTCGCGCCAGGTGGGCGGGGGATGAAAGAGGGCACTGAGGGGGTGGGTGAGTGGACACAGGCCTGGGATCAAACAGCAGAGAGGCAGTGGAGGGTGGTGGCTGCGGTTGGTGGTTGTGTGATGAGTGCTGAACTGACTGGACACTTCTAATTTCTAATTCATATGTGATTAATCGCTGCGCAAATCGTCCGTGCACTTCCGCTTGGACTTTTTCGTACTCAAGGCCATTAGCGAGCCATTCATAAAAGTGTTACACGCTGTGCCTCATTTTCCTTTCTAATACCTCAAATACAGCGCACAACATTCAGCTGAAAAACAGTCCTGCACTGTTCCTCCTGTACATCGGGGTGGGCACATTTTGTTTTTCCACGTTGCCGTACTGAGAAAGATAAAATAACTGCTGAATTAGGTTAAACGCTATGAATTTGCTAGATGTGGCAGATTATTTTACAGCCTGTCTGAGAACCCAGAAGTCCCAGGAGTCCACGTTTAAAAAAAGCAAAAACCTTTATATTAGAAGAATATGACCTTATGTATGTGTTAATGTGCTGTATTCTGCGGATCATTTAAAAGCCTCCTTAAAGAAATTCCCTTTAATTGTCTGATATGCACCACTGGATAAGTCAATAACAAAATATATTACATTATGTCAAAAAATATCGACTCTAAGAATACTGACACATTCATTGACATGTAAGCCTGAAGTAGAGGCTTTCATCAACAGAAATATTAATTCATTTTGTGCTCTGTTACTATATTTCTAATGCCAAATCTAAGATACTGTACAGTCCGATAGAGAGCCATAATGTAGATTATGTTTTAAAATGAGCATTTTTCTGGTTCCCTTTTACAAAAAGAGTTTTCCAGGGAATCTTGGAGTAACTCTGATTTTTTTTTAAACTAAAATCTTCACAAAATCATATTTCTGATTTTTTAAATTGTAAATTCAAGTGTGGTTTTGTTAATGGAAAGTGTATTTAGGACAAAACCCACTTTGAGCTGAGGGAATTCACCTCAAAGCGCTTTATATTATTAAGTAAAGACCCAACAATATTAGAAAGAAACCCCAACAATCATACGACCTCCTATGAGCAAGCATTTGGCAACAGTAGGAAGGAAAAACTGCTTTTTAACAGGAAGAAACCTCCAGCAGGATCTGGCTGAGGGAGGGGCGGGGCCATCTGCCACCACTGGTCGTGGTGAGGGGAAAACAACAGACGGTGTCTGTCTCCTGATTCCAAACTCTAATATCAAACCAGCAGTCTAATATCACAGTGATTTGTTGGTGTGATACGGTACTATTAAGACTCAATTCTAGATTTAACGGGAAGTTAGTGAAGAGAAGCCAATGTGAGGCGAATATGCACTATTGTTCTACTTCCTGTCAGCACTCGTTACATGTTGGATCAACAGATGGCTTTTCAAAAAGACGAACCAGGTTTTAGGAGCGCTCTGTGACCTTAAACATGTTACTTATTGCAGAAAAGTTTGTTTGCACCAATGATGCCAAAAGTTTCATTGGTGCACCATGAAACACCTTACACCATGAAAAGCACATTTACATCCTGGTACATAAAAGGATTTTGGCCTCTATCCATAGTCTCCCCAGTCATGACTCCTTTTCGGTGTTGATTAAAAAAAAAAATCCTATCCCCCACCCAGATACTGAGTTAGACAAAGACTGCTGAAGCCAGCCAGTATCTGCGAGGGCTCATTCGCTACTTCATTATTAAAGTGGACCTTTCCACCATGTTTGTGTGGCACTATGTTAAAGGCAGAGACATGAAAATAGTAGCCCCCCATTTTATTTGATGCTCAGAGACATTTTCTTTTAGTAAGGCCACTGCAATGTAAGTTTTACTGTTGCATAAGTTCCGCCAGCAGAGGGCGCTCGGTCCTGTACGCATCGGTAGCTGACGCTACACTAGAAGAAGTAGTGTCAGTGATGAAGAGGCAGCATACGGCCTGCGCGCCAAAGATAACTGATTGTCTTATTTTTCTGTTTTTACAGGTAAGCTGGGTGGTTGATAATATAAACAGATGTTATAAAAGTGACAGACAGCAGTGGCGATTAATGATAAATGTCTTGTTTGTGGCGAATGTTAAGCTAAAGAGCTAATTTCCAAGTCGGTCTAGTTGTTAGCCTGTGCCGATCCAAGTGTTAGACTGTACCGAAACTCTGTGAGCTCGGTGCAGGTGTATTTTTGGGTTAAAGCCACAAGATATATATTTTGCACAATAAGAGAAAGTGTGAATTGTTTTATGTTTAGTTCATGAAGAGTGAATGCTATAGAAATATGTTAAGAAAAACATTTATTTGAAAGAGATCTAGTTTATTAAATACAGTTAAGAAGACAGGTTCATAAATAGATTAAAACAGTAGTAAAAACAAGATAAAACTGTAATGAGAGTTCACTATGTTATTCATGTGTATAGTAAAAGGTATTTGTGTGATTTAACCAGTTTACAAAGGTGGTGCATGTGAATATGAAACTGTATAAGTTACTTGTATAAAGTAATGTCAGCTACACTAGAAGAAGTAGTGTCAGTGATGAAGAGGCAGCATACGGCCTGCGCGCCAAAGATAACTGATTGTCTTATTTTTCTGTTTTTACAGTTTTCTGTAAAAATAAATATGTTGCACGGGAGATGAGTTGGCCCATCATTTCAACAGTGTAACATTTGTAATGCTGGTGCCTTTAAAAGGGTTTTTATTGGTTTAGAGGTGTGGCTTGCGAAGTACCTGGAAACAGGTGCTAACTCAGCACTCCACTTTTTCATCCGTATTAGGTGTTAACAACTTGGTGTTAAGCAGACGAATCTTTTATACCATCTACTCATTGCACACATAATGGAGCGCCCTCTGTTGGAACTGGACTGAATAGCAGATGAAAAGATCTGAAGACCAGCTTCACTGGAATCCATTTACATCTCCAATTATGCCTTAAACTGCTACTTCATCTGTCCTATCTGAGAAAAAATCATCCACTTTTTTTTGCTTTGACCCTTGTGTATCATCTGCCAGTCAGCAGCATCACTGATGAAAAAGAAGCAGTTCAGCACACTGTATATGAGAACGGGAATTTTTCCATACATACTTCCACTGTGACTAAGAGCCGGGGCTGATGCCTTTGTTGTCCCATAGTGTCTCATTATCCCAGCCCTTCCAGCTCAGGCATGTGGGTTCTCAGCGGAGAACCCCAGGCCAGAGTGCGGTGACGAGGATGGGACAAACCAACCGCCACTCACAGCCTCTGGTCGGATGAGGAGGGAGGAAGACGACACTCATCATTTGGAGGTTTGGGTCTGATTGCTTCCCCTTGTGAGGGACTTAACCGTCCCCCCTGGGAATGTGGTCCCTTTTACACCCACGCCTAAAGACACTGTCAGGGAGAATGAGGTGTAAAAATACAAAAATAAGTAACATCTGCAGCCACAAAGAGTGTAGCTGACAAACAGGGTCACTAAGTTAAGAAACAAAAACAGAATGAATAAAATATGTATGAATTCAAGCTAAAAAGGGACTATACTGTGGGAATGGACTGTGACTGGGTACTCATTATGGCAGAGAGGAATTTCACTTTTTTTAAAAATATATATATATTCAACAAATAAACTTGTTTAGTCAACTCAAGTCAAGACATGTATTTTCTTTTTCAGTAATAGCTGATGTTAAAGCCAAAGCTGGACCACATTTCCATTTTAAATGTTGTTTTTAAATACAATTCAAAGAAATATTCTTCTATTAACTATGAATCAGATAACTCCACCACCATGGCACCTATTATATTTATAAAGCACTTTTATACACAGAGGCAGATTCAAAGTGCTGTAAGAAATAAGACAATACACAACAATTTAAAAGAACACAACTCAAAGTTAAAACGAATAACGGAATATAAAGACAAAAGTATTATTCTACTGTAGTATTTATTACAAAAATAATAAAACAAAAGTATGAAATAAAAAATATTAAAAGGTAGAATTGTGAAAAAGAAATCAGAATCGTTTTGATTAAAATGACAAAACAGAGAAAAATGTAACAAACTGAAAAGAGTTTTTAAAGATGAAATTAAGGATCATCAGCAAGTCTCAAATAAGATGTTTTTGTAAATGATTGGAAACACAGGCGAAACAGAAAAGGGCCTAGGATTGACCCCTGAGGGACACCACAACATAACAACATGTGGCTATAAATACAATTCCACTCCATTAGAGGTACAATAAGAGGAGCCTTTGTGGAAATCCACTTTCAGCTCACTTTGGTGCTTTTTTGGCCACACCATGTGACTCCATGCAAAAAGCGGAAACACCAAATGTAGCTGAAAGCTGAAAGCTTCAAATGTGTTGAAAAGAAACATGGCAGACTGGTTTAGGGTTGCAAAGTTGCATCTGAACAAAGTGCAACACTTCTGGAGCGATGAGACCAAAGTGGAGATGTTTGTCAATGACGCACACAACCACATTGGGAGAAAACCAAACACAGCATATCTCCACAAACACCTCATACCAGCTGTCAGCACTTTAGTGGGTGATGATTTGGGTTTGATTTGCAGTGACGGGACCTGGACACCTCGCGGGCACTGAGTCGACCATGAAGCTGACCATGTATGCTAAACGTGAGACCATCTGTTGGATCAAACTGGGCCATGCAACAGGACAATGATCCAAAACACACCAGGAAATCTACAGACAACAATTTGAGTGACTAATAAAGTCATACAGAAATCAATTACTTGAAGTTATTAAAGGTGGTGCTTAAAGCTGAATGATGTAGTGTATTCAGTGTATTTAATCAGATAACCCCCTATGAGCAAGCACTCGGTGGCAGTACGAAGAAAAAACTCTCTTTTAATAGGAAGAACCAGGCCAGCCATCAGCTGTGGGGGGTGAGGGGAAACACGTTCAGGTTAAATAATGATCCTGTTAACAGTAGTGTAAACGACCGTATGAGTATGCAGGGTTCTCACTAACCATGTCATATTTTAGAAACACATTAAAAAGATGGCAAAAATGATAAAAAACGGTTTCCTCTGTGCAAAGTGGCCAAAATCTCGATGCTGCAGATTTAAATGTGCAGCGTCCACAAAACACTTGGGAGGAAAATGGATGTTAATGTTGTATTTGGGTTGGAATTACGTCCTTGCATGTTATATCCACGTCGGCGTCAGCCAGTGATCGAAACCAGACATTGTTCAGCTGATTTCTAACATCTGAAATTCAACCGTGTTTTAAAGCTGACCATATTTCACTGAGAAATCCGCTGGTTGGAATACATAATCAATGTAATTTTTGTCTTACTCTCATATGCTCCTATGCTCTCCCTGCCCGCTTTATTGCTCAGTCGTTCCTGCTCTAAAGCCAATCATTTTAATTTCCTCATATCTTATTTCATTCATTTACTTTAATCACAGTGTACAGGAGGCACCAGTGATTCTCCGTGCGTCTGCTTTCAGCTGGCACTCGGGCAGAGACATCCATACTACTGTACTTAATGACTGCGCTGGAGTTCAAGCACTTAGAGCTCATCTTAGAAGAGCAGCAGGTCCTTTTGATCTTTGAATCCTGCAAATGAAGTCAAGGGGAGAGACAGAGACAAATCACCTGTGGTTTTGGGAATCATTTAGAAGCGACTGGCTTTTCATACTGATAGGGGGTGAAAAAGGCTTGATCTTTGCTAGAGCTGTGCGCTTCAGATTCTCCATCACTGTGATGGTTGAGTTTCCTCCGCCCCCGAAGACTTATAGACACAAGCTCTTTCAAAGTGAAAAAATGCACTGCTCAGACAATCAAAGTGTTAGACCAGCAGCATGTGGATGACTGTGATCGCTGAACGGCCTTGCACTGTGGCAGTCTAAGGGCTGGCGAAGAGTTATGGCCTTCGTCTGCCCCATTAATTAACAACCATTCAGACTGAAAACCAGAGCCAGCACCCCAGTCCACTTTCATGCCTCTTCCCGTTTGCCTGCAGAAAGCTAATTTTTCATTATTTACTGTATCGCTATAAGATCATCCATATTGTGTGAGGATCAAAGATTGAAGTGCACAATAGTTTTCTGTTGAAATATTGCCCCGACGTTTGCTCTCTGAGCCCCTCAGTGATATGAAAAAGGCAGGCTTTGTACAGCCACACATGCAGGCGTAACAGTAATGAACCCCAGGGACTCTGACAGCAATCGCAAAAGTGAACCCAAGTGTTTTATGATGTGGCAGCGCCGCGGACAAAGCAAATAATCGCCAGACACAGAGGAGCAGGTAGTTTCACTTAACCTCTGCTCGGGGCCGAGCGCCAGCTTAACTGGAAGCACATGGCAGCACAGCACATTAGATAGAGGGAGAGAGAGTGATTATTCCTGACTGACCCACCAATTAAATATCCCTCACAGTGTGGAGAGGAACCAACCTAATGACACTGTTATCCTGGCCTTTCACCGGCTCAAGCAATCCCGCCGCTAAATCACACAGGAAACTTTAGGAAGTCACAGTTGGAGTTGTTGTACCTGCGCGGTCAAATGCAGGAAAGAGCATACATCTCGAGGCCTGTGGTCTGCTGTTTACTGGATGTCTGTGGCCTGTGGCTTTGTTTCTCTCCCATTAGTGTGTTTGGTGTTGTTAGCATGCCAATTGGCCCTCCGGTAAATTCTTCTCATTGGTCGGCCACTCCCGAGGGCACCGCGGCCACAGAAACCCCTGAGAGGGTGTAGAATGGATGAGATGTGTACATGAGGGGAAAGTGAGAGAAAGAGGAAAGTGAGACGTGCGAGCCTATGTTCGCATGTATAACGACATTAGGTAAAGATATAGCGTACGATTCTTTGAATGAGTGTGCCGAGGGTCAGGCACAGCATCTCTGACCATTCATTTCACCAGCCTGGGGCAGCCCGCTCGCACTGCTCGGTTAACTTCTCTGGCCGCTATCAGGTTCCTCCATGTGGTTCCACTTAGACCAGCCTGCAGGCAGCCTCTCAGGCCACAGAGAGGGAGCAGGGAAGGCCCCAATAACTGGATATTTAGCAGGATCTATATAACACACATCATGGCACTTGTCTCCAGGGTGCTCTTCACTGATCATTACTAAGCTTCTTTACCTCCTGCGATTGATGAGAGAGGTCAGGTCAGACTGGAGTCTGCATATGCGTTTAGGGGGAACTACAAACTTTAGTCAGGCACTGCAGAAAAATATAAATTCAGCGGAGACAGTTTATTATGATTTATGCAACCAGTACACAGTTTGCTGGTGAAATTACAGCTTTCTTACGGCACACCCAGCTGTACATGTTCCCGGCTTTCTGCCTCGGCACAGTCAAAGCCAGTCCTTCTCTCTCAGTGCCCCTCCATCCCTCCGTGTCCCCCCTTCACCACTTACAGTCTATCACTGTATATTTTTATTGATGAGGCCTGACAGCACCCTGATTCCAATATAGCTCAGGACATTTGATATGCACACCCCACCCTTAAAAATAAAAAAAGGAAAGAGAGGAAAAATGTACTTCGGCCTCCCTCTCTCAGTCCAGAGACTCCACTCCATAACAGCAGGCACTAATTTCTCTTTCCAGTCATGGAATATGATAATTTTCTTATTTGCAAGAAATATCAATTGCTCAAGGCGGACACATAATCATTGGGGTGGAAAGGAGAAGCTACCTGTGTAATGTGCTTAACAGGCTAACCCATTTAGCCGCAGGCGCTGTTTGAAAATGAGAAAGTGCTGATGGTCAAAATCAATTTTCCCTGTGTCCAAATTACTCCCTGCCCGGCTTAGAATTTCACCTAAATGGCCAAACCTTAAAACACTGATACTAATTCTATCATATTAGAGCCTGGTCATATAGTTGAAGTTATTGCTAATGCTATTTTGCTGTATTTATTGATGTAGCGAGATGACTCAAAGGCCGGGGGAGCAAAGAGTTCTGTTACCGCCTTTGTTTGTGTGGAGATGCATATCAGTACAACTCAATGCACACACTGTACATGCAGCAGGATGTCTGCTGCTTATGGCTTTGGAAATCTTTTAAATCAAAAGAGAAAAAAAATCCCATGAAGGCTGCAGTTGTTTGTTATGAAACACAAAGCTTTTTGAAGTGTGTTTATATGTCGCTCCTTTATTTTCTTATCTCTTCTGTTTCTTAGAAAGGAGTTTTTTGCCTTGAGAGCTTTCCTGGCATTGTGTACTAATTATAATACTGAACTCTTAAAAAACGGCACATTTGGTTAATCGCTGTGTGAATTTCTATGAAACAGCCATAAAATCAAATACATGGAATATGAAAGCGGTTTAGCAGAGCATGAGCGGCTAAAATTATTTAGTAGAAAAAATGTGTATTACAGGGATTATTAATGGATTATATAAACGATTCAAATATGCAGTATTTTATGACTTGGAGGTCAAGGTTTTACGAGCTTAGAGGAACTGTGGAATGAGGTCAGTGTAATTACAGGTCAGTGTGTGTGAAGCCGGTTAAGTCAGCATGACATACAAGAACTTTCTCCTCCTTGACTTCCAATAAATGTTTGAATTGAAAGGAAAGTTTTTGGCATTTTTAATGCAAAAATGACTCTTTACTTTTTAGTCAAGAGTTCGAGAAGATTAGAAGGAGCTAAGGAAGAAGTCTCAGCCAGCAACAAACACATAAAGGAAACATGGAACGTATGCTGTGTGCATTTCATCCAATCTGTGCATGAACCGAAATGTTCACAGGTACAGCAGTTCCCACTGTTTACAGATTCAAGTGGGATAGACTAGAAATCTCCTTTTTTCCCCTCACTGGGGAAATTCACATGCTCCAGCAGCAAAGTGAGAGGCAGATGGAGCATGCAGATTCACACAAAAGTAAAGAATATAAAATAAAAAAGACGAAATAAGAGACTGCACAGGGCAAATTTACAGCATCTGATGATCTCCTCATCTGGCTCTTTTCAATGTCAAATACATACTCCACATCAAAAGGAGCGAGTTGAAGTGGTTCGGGCATCTGACTGGGATGCCTCCTGGTTGGAGGAGGAGCCGGGGTAGACCCAGGACACGCTGGAGAGCTTGGGTGACTTGGGAATACCTCAGCGTCCCACCAGAAGATGGTCCGAAGAGGGAGGTCTGAGTGTCTCTGCCTAGACTGCTTCCCCTCGGATCAGGATGAGCAACAGAAAATGGGTGAACGGATGGAATGATGGATGGACCTTCTCATCTAACTCTGTAACACCTGCTTTCCATCGATAGTGCTCGTGGTGGTGAGGAGCCAGTTCCATCTCGGTCGGAGGTTTGAGAGCTGAATGCCAACATTGCATAAGAAAAGTTGGAGGAAGCTCAGGAGGAGGAACATCATGGTGCAGAAGATCTGCAGGATGCATGTGTGAATATAATAAAGTAACAATAAACTTTATTTACTTACGTGTTACACAGAAAGTAATAAACAATGAAGAAAGGGAATAAAAAAACAAACATAACATTCAAGGGTTTTGATTAAAAAGGTTTTATGAAGGCACTTAGGAAAGGGGTGTCAAACCTAAGGCCAGAGGGCTAGAATTGGCCGGCGAAGACTCCAATTAGGCCCATTGGATGACTAAACTTTCCTGCTGATAAAGACCTCTCCAAAGACAATTCAAACTACACCATTATACACTATTAGATATGTACTTTTACATATTTCCTTCCTACAATTTAAGCCCAAAAAGTGTTGCTGAGAGATTTCTACATTTCCTGTAGCAGCATTTCTTTATCATGTGGATAAATTAAGACAAAATGTTTCTCATATAAGGATTTATTATTGGTTAAATTTTTTGTTAATTTCCTGTAGACTGACAGAACAGGGTGTTTCTCTGGTCCGGCCCATATTTGACCAAAGTTGTCTGTGTGGCCTGATTTGGGAGCTCAAACAGGAAAAAGTCACCTTCATCTGCTACCTGAGACCTTGGAATAACCAGTAGAAGCCCACCTGCCTTTCAGAATGAATGCACAGGCACACAAAGTCCTGGTCTATGACGCTGGTGCACTGCTGATGCTATTTTATGTGTGAAATTTTTTTATAAACTTTTTATAAATGTGTTCTCATCTCTAGATGTAGAATCTAAGCTTCAATGCTCAGATGCACCAGTGGCAGAAATATCAGCTGCTGAGGTACCAATCCCCATCTGCTTCCACAGAGTTGACATTAGGAGGTGGCGGTGGCGTAAACTGCAGGTTTTTGGCACTTTTTGGCTGGTTTTGTAAGCACTGAAAAATCCTCACTTCTTTACAGCACGCCTCTCCACAACAATAACCCAGATCAATGACATGCGGCAGGCTGGGAGTGACAGAACCCTTTTACTCATACTACAGCCCACTGCATCAAGTGGCACTTGCCAACGGACACCTTGTGCATAAACAAATGATGGGAGCGGTTTTGAAACAAAGGCAATAATTTATACCCTGAAGATGAGAACATGCTGTTCTGTCTCTGGCGCAAGTCCTGCCACATCAGCAATTAATCAGCAGATCTGGCAAAGTGCAGTGTTGTACAGAAAAACCACAATATACTGATTAAAATTCAACAAGAAAAGTGGAAAAATATGAGTACGGCAGCCTGGTCTGCACTTACGACAGCTTGGTTGCACAAACTGCTTTGAAATTCACGTTTCTGCATCTAAAAATGCTCGGCGTTATTTCCATGAGTGACATGAGATGCTTGTTTAAAAAAAGCTTTACCTTCGTACAGCAGTCACACGGTGGATGGAGGTTTAAGGCTACATAAGTTTCTCCAAATATGAATCGTGAATACTGGCAGTTCCTTCTTGGAAAATATTTTTAGACACTAACAGCTTCTCGTGAACTCAATCAAACTGACCCCCTTTTATTTTTATTGTATGACTGTATAATTACTGGACTTTTTCTTAGAAAGCTAAAGTGACAGGCCCCTGCCCACTGCACCTTCTACCATTTTCCTCTATTTTCAATAGAGTAAATATGCAATAATAATTCCAGGAAACGTTTTAGGAAATTACAAGTTAAATATAAACTCCTGTCATGACGTTTTAATGAAACAGAAGCTGAAGATGGAAGAGTTGACCAGTTTCGTCAAGGTTTTGTCTGAATGAAAGTTAAAGACGGCATTTGTGATTCTAATATGAGCTCATATCTCCACATTGTGGCACACAGATGTGTGAATATATGACTGAATCAGAGTCCTTTTTATTAATCTCTACTTTTGTTTGTTTTTTAAATATAAACTATTCAAGTCTGGAAATGTTTGAACCACCTCCTTTTTGGTCATATAAATTTCTACTAAATGTCCCAAAGTGATGTAGCTTGCAACACGGCCTTGGATTTGCTTGAAAGGAGCTGGGATTTCACTTGAGTCTCGCTGGGACCGACCTGACTCGACTTCCCCCAAAACATCTCTGGTCAGGACTATAGATCTGTGGATTGGAGGTTAGGCCGACTTGTGGCCGTGGCCCCGTCCACCTGGGCTAGCCACATCGTAAACAACAGCTGTGTGTCAGGTCTGCTTCTGTATCAACATCACCACACTGGCCACCGGCTGGAGCCACACATAGGTATTATATCCATGAGGCTTCCTGGCCTCTGAACACCAAGGCCACTGTCCAGGAAGTCCGCTATCCCACTCTGAGGACAAGACATTTAAAGGGTAACTGCAGAGCAAAGTACGCTTGATTTTTACATTTTTGAGGCGGTTTCACTTGCAGCTTGATAATAATTAATGGACTGGAACACGTTGCCTCACACTTCCCCTCTCTGGGCAAATTCCCAGAGCTTGAGATTACATGTCTTTTGAAGCTCTGATTTATCTGTTTGGCCCTTTCGGCCTAATAACCTTTGTCAGCTCTTTAGGCGTGAAGAAGGTATATTGTAACCATTTGGGCAGAAACAGGCAGGCTTTCCCGATATTGACTCAAACACACGGAGGGGAGAAGGAGGGGAGGCGTGGAATAAAGTGACACTAATGGAACATTGATGACAAAACAAGGCGCGCACAGGGACCACTTTCTAGCGTTTTTAATTCTTAATGCCGTCGCCTCGGGTTTCAACATGTCTTGGGTCGAGGCAGCTGCTCGCGCCCGGACGGATCTGGCACGAGGATTAGGATTTCTTCGCGAGGAAATGGTCACGTGATTTACTGTTGCTGGAGGGGCGCTACAGGTGCCAGCGCGTGAGGCGGGGGGGATAAGATGACCGAGAACTGGTCTCTCTGGAACCGCACTACGCTCCTCACCCAGCCCCGGAATCAGCTCTATCGTGACTGGGCTGAGAGACCGGAGCGTCACCTTATACTTTGAAAACACACTTTGATGGCAATTAAATATTAATATGGGGAATTATAGCCTGAGAGCTGTATCCATATTACATGGAGCATGCAAATCGCTCCAATCAGTGAGCCAACTGAAATAGCATCTGGAGAGTTGTATAAATAAGACTATGGTTATCTTTAATATCATTAACATGGACTAAACCAAATGCAGAGGGAAAAAATAATAGAAAACTTGGGGAGAAATGACTCTAATTATCTTTGTTTTGCACGTGAACTCGCTGCAGCTTTGACCTTGTGTCAGCTAAGGCTGATAAAAAGGGTTTGCTCCATTACAAATTGAAAGCCTCCAAATATGTGGGCTGCAAAGAGGAAGGGCGTGGCAATAAGGGAAGAAAAAATTCTCTCCCCACATTCAAACACAACCATCTTCCTTTTCTTTTGGTTTCTCTCTCCCCTCCATAATCAAGGCTGGTTTCCTCCCAATAGGAAAACATCCCTCTTTCCTCTTTGCCTGCGTCTGTCAGCGATTCTGTGTGGGCCTGGACTCAACTCAGCCTGTGGTCAAAAATATCCCCCCATGGCTCCTCTGGATGGGACAGGCCGCACAGACCACAGGCACACAGCCCTAAAAATACAGAGCAAGTCAGCCACAGCTCCTCGCGTTCATTCATTAGCTTCGAGCAGACTCGGGCGCCAACAGAGGCAACGAAGGCACAAAGTGATGCAATGTTGGGACGTCTCGCACACCAGGTGTGGAAAAACAATGGCCGCCTAACATGAGAGGACTTCGGCTCTCATCCACGCCCAAACAAAAGCTGAGGCAAGATTGCCAAAAGAGCGCAACGTCAGTTATGCATCCTGAGATTTCAGCCTGGAGACAAAAACTTCTATTGGCTGCGGTTGAGTGTCTATCATTGGTGGTGGCGTGGGAGAAATTCATTAAAAGTCATAAAGCTGTCTTGCAAACATGACTGATTGCCCTGTGGCTGGCTCTCACAGATAACCATCGTCTCGTCATGCAGTGCCACCCATTATCTCCTCCATCTAATGGGTGAGACAGAAGGTGAGAACAAGGGGTTTTAATTGCAGCAGTAATATTTAATAAAGACAAGTTATTTGTCTGCATTCCTCCCCTGCTGTTCGGCTGTACACTTCCCCGCTGTGCGCCATGCCAACCTGAGCGCTGGGCGGCTGCTCGATGTGTGGGCACCATTTCTTACACATTCCATTCCTCCGACGTGCCAACAGACGGGACAGGCCCGGGCCAAATCACATGATGAGTGCATGCGTGCACGCCGAGCAGAGAAAACGCGCGTCTGTGTGACTACATTTACAAATATGAATATGCTTTCATGGAGACTGAGTTTATATAGATGTGCTCTGTATCTGCGAGTGCGCAGCGGAGAATGTCCGCCGCATATTTGTGTTTTTGAAGCAGCCATAAGGGTATGCAAGCGTGTGAGTCTGAGTGTGTGCGTGCATGTGTAAACAGCTGGCAAGCCTGCCTGTGGTGCTGTGTACACAGAAGTGAAGGTATTCTGGCTGAGGTTACGAGGTGGGTGGGGGGGTATGCCGGGGCTGAATGAGGCATTTAGTGCTGACAGTTAAAAATACTCGAGAGCAGGACTGCCATTACTCCTGCAGCTAATGCTGAGCCGCTGAAGCAGACTTATACTGCTCGCCCGCCGTCACACACACACACTCACATCAGATGCCTATTTCAGGCCCGATCTTTGTTGCGGCCTAGCATGCCAAGCCTGATGTAAGACAATGGTTAACCAGAAATATGAGTGCAGGCCTGGGAGTCCTCCCACACATGAAGGCATGCGGCTTCCTTACTGGCACACATAAAATTGTTTCATATTCAAAAGTAAACAAAGCCTTAATGTGCCGTGTGATGATGCTGTGAGGTTGTGTCTATCAACACTTTGCGATATTAGAGGCAGTGGATAGATTTAAGGTTTTATGAGAGAAATGTTGATCACATGACACAACTTAACCTGACTGACGCTCCCTTCCAATCATTTCCTCCTGCACCTCTGTACCGCTTCCAGCCCTGCTTATATTAATTTAGACTTTTAGATGCGAACTCTTGCAACTGTGCATCTAATTTCAAAAATATTTTTCTTTCTTTCAGTGTAAAGAACTTTAACTGCACACAGACACATTTGAACTGAAAGAAGCACAATACCTTTCAGTTTTTCTACATTATAAAGCAATGCTAAATCAAAGATACCCATCAGCCTGGCTCTTTGCATTTGTATTTACACATTTACACACAAAAAAAATGCAACTGATGTATGAAGGACTTCTAGCCAAAGTTGCAGACAGTGTTCCTGGTTTGACTTTTACAACACAACCTAGCAATACAAAGAAAACGATTAAACAGAAAATAGCAACAAGAATAATAACAACTATATTAAGTAGTATTAATTTAAAGAACACCTCATTTATTGAGTTATCTAAATTGGTGTAGTATGCTAGGCCAAAGGTGATATCTCTGTCAGGAACATGACTCTAAAAATGCAGTTAAAAGTCCAAAAATTATGTCCCTTTTTAAAAATTTTAACATTTTTGAAAGCCAACCAGTGGACTAGATTGAACCCTTTGGTGGGCCACACCTCTGATGTATTTCATCACGGACCTTTAAGCTTGCACAGAGAACAAACACCACCATCTGTGTCGAACCTTTATGTTAAAAATCATCTCTAGTGATGAGTCTATCCTTTTTCCTGTTTTATATTTCTCTGTTCTCCTTACAGTTGTTTTGCACTTTACTCAGCATTTCTTGTTTTGAGTTAATTTCCTCCTTTATTTCCCTCTGACCTTTACTGGCATTTACAGTGTTGTATAGCATGAATTTGCCTCTCAGGGCTAAACTGTCAGTGTGTAGTTTTCCAGGGGCACCTGGAAAACAAACTTGATCGCAAATGACCCTAAAAATGCAAAATGACCTCGTCTCTTTACTCCAAAATGAGAAAAAAGTGGGAAAAAAGCAGTGCTGGCGGATATCGAGAGGTTCACATGAAGACGAGTATGAAAGGGGGATTTAGAAATGTTACATTTGGTATGCTTTCTGCTTTTTGTAGGCGTTGTCTATGCACCTTGAAAACGAACAATTCCAGCCAGAACATTTGCAGTTTTCCAAATAACAATAAGATGGAGCATCCAGGTCAAGGCACTATATTATAAGTACATTTATTGCTGCATCTGTTGAAGTTTGTATCAGTTTTGTTTGTTCCTGGGAACCATCATTTAAAGCTGCTGATATTCTGGAGTAACCACGATTCACAGGAATACTCTGCTCCCGTAGGCTAAGGCTGGGCTGCTTATACATTGGGACTGAAACAGCAACTTAATTTCACTGATTCAATCTGGCCATTAAATCATTTTAGTCAGAGGCAAATGGAAAGCTGTTTGCTGTTTATCAGGCTGAAAGGCTTCCTCTTGCTCATTTAATGATAGCATTACAGTAATATAGGTGTTTACGATAGGTGTGGGGCTTATTTAGAGTTAATAAAACATTCTCTTTCCTATGTAATGAAGGATGCTGTTTGACGTAAGTGCTTTTTGTTTGTTCTGTTTGGTCTCAAGTGTGAGGAGAGGACCATTAACTTGAGACAAACATTTTTACCAGTGGTTTGTGAAAGCCTACTCTGAAAATGTACCAGAGGAAAGGCACTGAGAGCAGCAAGAAAGTGAGGGTGACGAAGTTTTCAAAGCGAAACGCTAAGGGTTCACGGACAAGAAAATAAAAGACCTTCTCTATGTTTTTGGTTGTTTGTGCCACAAGTGTAAATTAATTTGGATGACATATGATTTTATATCCAAGAATGTGGTTATGCAGTTAACGTCAGGCCAGTGTAAACACGCTGCCATGTGATCCCTTCAAAGAATTTGACGTGTATGAACACTTGCTAGCAAACACAAATATGCTGGAATACAGTAGGTGGAGCTCTTGTAGAAAAAAGGCGTCAGTGTGTTTTGCTGGAGGCCGGCTGGTAGAAGGGATATGGCTGACAAAATTCAAAACAGAAAGTGTGTTTTTGTGTTAAATTTGATAATGTTCCCCCTCGGGTTTCCAGGAGCCCATGGATTGGGCTGAGTGCACAGCGCACGACAGAGTTTCAAAAAGCAGCTATTTAAAAGTCCCAGTTAACAGGACCCTCCAAACAGCCAAAACCGCTTCAAACGTCAGCCAAACAAGATCCACATTATTCAACGGCATGCCCAAAGTGGCCATAACCCAAGCAGGGGCCCATAAACAACTTCTAATTGGTTTAATTATCATATAATTTTAAAAATATGTTTTAATATAGGCTCTATCTTTATATTTACCCAGAGTGAAGTGGAAATAAGACTTGGACGCAGTAACAAATTCAATATGCTCACAATGTAAACACCTTAAAAAGCTGGAAGAGACAGGGAGGAGAGTGAACTAGTCAGAAAGTAGAGATTAAATAAAGCAGTTTTCAATTCTCTGCATATACAAAAAAAGACTCAAAACTAAATGCTTAGTGCTTTGCGAGATAACCTAAACCCACTGGCCTACAGATAAAACGCTGTCGCAGTCCACGTCTGTCTTTGCGTCTGTTTTTCCAAGAGAGCTGACAGACACGCGGAGGAAACTGGCCTAGTGTTTTGCAACTACTGCTTCCTTCCTGGATGGATGTATGAGTGGTAGGGAGGGATAAGAAAGGAGAACAGGTCAAAACTGACAAAGAGACCATTCAAGAGTGTGAGCGTCTCCCGCCGAACTGCACGCTGCAGAGGAACGTAAACAAACTGAAGACCGCTGACCCCTAATCAATACTATCTGGAATCTAACTGTTGAAAGCAAGTTGTGCCTTTGACTCTGTGCAAGAACACAAATTACAACACACAACGGTTTCCGACATGTTTACTTTAAGTGTCGCCTTATTGCCGGTTTGATGTGGATTAGCACAAATTGGCTCTTTGCTTTGACTCAGCAACAATGCATAGATGCAAATGAGGTGGCAAAACCAGACACCGCTTATGTCTGGTCATGTCGAAGAAATTGGGAGCTGTGGTTACGCTCAGAACACTGATTACAGAAGCACAACAAGGCATTAACTACAGTGTTTGGCATGTTTTGTAATGAAGAGCTGCAGGGAATTATATTTCACAGCAGATAGGGGATTTTTCTTTGTCAGATGAAGAGGCCGTGCTATTATTCTTTCATTTAACACCTTCGGGATTTATCAACAGACTGATTCTTTGAACGAATCAACAGCAGCATTCAACTGTTCACAAAGGGACTCTCAAAGCAGCGATGCGTGTTAGGGAGCAATTCAGGGATAGTGGCCATCGCATGACTCAAAACGCCAACACAATAACAGGAAAGATAAAATAGCAAATATGGTTTTTTGAGCAGCATAATCTTCTGGATCACTTGGAAAGTCCAGGAGAAATACACTTAAAAATGGTGGTGTATTGAAAATGAATTTTAATAGATGAGGTGTCTCTGTATGAGCTGTTCAGATTTGCTGCCCTCCTGACAGTGTTGGGGAGTAACGGAATACATGTACCGCCGTTACGTATTTAAAATACAAAATATGAGTAACTGTATTCCGTTACAGTTACCTTTAAAAGGGTGGTATTCAGAATACAGTTACTTTGTTGAAATAAATGGATTACACTGCGGTACTTTCCTGTTTCATTTTGTCGCGGGTCAGGACTGTTTGGGTTTTGTTTGACAGCTACGTTCTGTTGTTCCAGGCGGCAGCGTTATGGTTGCCATGGTTACAGGGCGACGCTCTCTCTCTCTCTCTGCGACTGTGTGTTTCCTGGGTGAGAGAGCGCCTTTTCGTTGTTGTTGTTGTTGTGCTAAGCTAACAGGCAGAATGCTACAAGCATAGCTCTAAAGAATGTAGCATCATGGGCAGTGTAGTCCGTGTTGCAGGGTGAATGGACTGCCATACACGTTATGTGTCTGTGAGCGAGGAGGGAGAAAAAGGGGAGTGGAAAGGTACGAGCAGTCATCGAGCAAAAACGGGAGCTGGAAGCATGTAAATATAATAATAACCACTTCAGCCAAGAAGAGTGCCTGACGAGCCCAGTTGTAAGTAAGCTATTAAGACTCGACTGTACACCGTGTTCGTGTTTTCCTCCGAAAACAATAAGTTCCGTTGGAGCAGCCTTTCAACGCCTGTCTCTGTCTCTCGCAAGAAAAGTTGACCCACACAACAAAGTAGAGCTATTTTTCGGCTACGAGCCGACAGCGACCCCGCCGTATTAGTCAGAGGTCCCTTTACTACAGTTCGGAGTCGCGGACCTTCAGTAATAGTAATAAATCACACAGCAATAGTACATTCACGTTGTTGTAAAAAGCATGATAATATATTAAGTAATCCAAAGTATTCAGAATACGTTACTGTCATTGAGTAACGTAACGGAATACGTTACAGAATACATTTTGGGGCATGTATTCTGTATTCTGTAATGGAATACATTTTAAAAGTAACCTTCCCAACACTGCCTCCTGATGATAATTGTCCTCAGCTGGTAAACAGATTCACTGTGTTCGATTCAGAGTGAGTCGCTGCTGCAGTCCTTGTTTTTCACTTGCTAAAGCCCACGTCGCACTGTTGACCATATGGCCTCAACAATGTATAATCCCCAAACGGTTGGCGAGTGTTTAGTCGAGGATGTGAAACTGGTTGCAAGAGGGTGCTGTAACAAAAACACCTCCGGTGATTGCTGTGATCACCCATGATTTCTACAAAAGAGGTTGATTTGTCTGCCAACGCTTGCTAGCTACTAGCTGAGCTGTAGCAAAACTCGAAAATGTAAACCAGAAACAGAGAACGAGTTGTGCCTCACCACTCCACCCAACATGTTTTAAAAAGCGCAGCTTTTATTTTGAAAGTACTTTTCCCAGTTTCACTAGGAGAGTAGTTGGCCAGTATCTCCCATGCAGTCTGCCAGTAATTAAAGCATTTGCAATGAGATTTTTGGTGTTGCACCATAACCACCAACTTCCAGCAACCAATCTCCAAACCGGTTGGGGATTACACATCGTACCCTCGCCACTGGTGGCTATCAGATAGTCCCCAGCCCATCTTTAGGCCTGTAAGCCTAACATGTGCACCAGCAGTTGTCATTAAGCCACTAACAAACTCTTGGTTTTTATAATGGTGTCTGACAAAATTTCCCGTGACAGAAAGAGAAAAGTGACAGAATGCCTTATTTTCAGTTTTCTCCCTCACTTATTTATGTCGATGACTGTGCTTGAGTGAATGTGGTGTCTGCCATTCAACACACGGACAGCGACACCATTTCTTTAAAAGCTAAAAGGTGAGCTGTGATAAATCGATCTATGGATCCATTCATCCAGTTTCTTGTGTTTGTTTAACTCAGGGTCGTGACAGATCTCGTGTCAAGAAGTCATTTACAATAGATGTATTAAAAAAACAAAAGAAGTAATTTTCACTTTTGCAATTTAGTGGTTAGCACTGTTGCCTCACAGGAAGAGGGTCCGGATAATATATTTGCCTTTTTTAAGAAGAGTTTACCCGGATTTTACTCTGAACTTGCCCCTCTCATCTTTAGTGTGAAAGAATTCAAACCGAAGCGATTATAAAGCTGTTGATGGAAACTGAACCTCAACAAGGAAATCATTTGAAGATCAAAATAAATCAATGAAGACACAAAGAAAGAAGTCATTCATCTTCGGCTCATGTGATGGTCAGAGCTGTGATTAAAGGTTTGGGAGGGCTGGAAAAGATTTTTACGTTTACAAGTGATTTCGAGGCAGGCTGAAGTTGGGTAATGGCTGAAATGGGCCTATAGGGGCATAAACTATCTATATTGTATGCTCCTCTGGAATCTATAAGATACTTCCTGGGATCAAGAGACACTTTTGAGGATATATTATGGGACCACATTTATGTCTGTGGGCAGCTCAGCTGGCAAAAGACTCTTTGCACTCAGCATGTGCAATGAATCAGCTATTTGGTTCTCCTTAATGCATTTTTGGTGACACCACAATTATGAAGGAACTAATTTCTCTAAACGGGCAGCACGGTGGCACGGTGGTTAGCACTGTTGCCGCACAGCAAGAAGGTCCTGAGTTCAATTCCACCATCAGGCCGGGGTCTTTCTGTGTGGAGTTTGCATGTTCTCCCCGTGTTTGCGTGGGTTCTCTCCGGGTACTCCGGCTTCCTCCCACCGTCCAAAGACATGCAGCTTGTGGGGATAGGTTAATCGGATAATCCAAATTGCCACTAGGTGTGAATGTGCGAGTGAATGAGAGTGCGAATGGTTGTCTGTCCCTGTGTGTTGGCCCTGCGACAGACTGGCGACCTGTCCAGGGTGTACCCTGCCTCTCGCCCTATGACAGCTGGGATAGGCTCCAGCGTCCCCCGCGACCCTGAAAAGGATAAGCGGAAGCGAATGGATGGATAATTTCTCTAAACATCGCACAACCGCTCAAACAGAGGTTTGAATGCAGGATGTGTAATTGAAGCAAGTACACAAATGCATATGAAGACATTTGTCTGAAAGTGAATACTTCATAGTCAGTCTTGCATCACCGTCACCTATAAAATCCGAACAAGAGCTGTTCACGGACGCCACTGTTCCTTCTTTGAGACTGAACGTTATCATGCCAGTTTTGTGGCCTCGAAACAATTTTAGGCAGCGCCAGAATGAAGGATAAATTGCCTTGAGTCATCGGATTCCTATTAGGGAAAATGTTTGCGGAATGATTGGCAGCGATACCAGAACCACTTTTTAAATGGTCAGAGAAGATGAAGGGGGAAAAAGCAATTGAGGCATCAGGTCTATTCCAAGACTTAATCTGACTGTCAACAATATTATCCTGTGATTGGGCCCTCCAGAACGACCCACACTGCACGCCATGCTTTTAGGGGGGGAAATGGAGTAATAGCAGGAACCTGATAGCGCTTAGATGGTCAAGTCAGCCACTGAGCAGATCCAGAAATGTTCTGCCGAGGCAGACGGCACCATTTTCTCTCTTTGGTATGCAAGTCGCTTGACTTGATTGAAGCAGATTGTTCTGTTACACCAGCAGTTACAGGGTGATGTTCTCTGTTCGTGGGATGAATGGGAACTAATAGTCACACTCTGGAGGGAACACGAACATGAACTGAAGCAGCTTTATTTTGGAAGCTCTTCCTTTGTCTTGGGTCAGCTGCAAAACGTGGGTTTAATTTGCAACTTTGACCCCGAGATCACGTCATAATTTTTGAAAAACAGGTTCACTCCTCATTAGAAGTGGGGAAATTGATGAGGCGACAGGGGGGCATAGAAACTGAGAAATAAAGATAAATGGGACAAGAGGAAATGAGAGAAACGGCGAGAATGAAAGAGCGTTTTGGTTGCTGCGAGCCAAATGACAGGCGCTGGGACACGAATGTGAAGACTTAATGGGCCTGTTCTCTGAAGTGGGCCTCCCCAGTAAAATGAAAAGCCTGTGGAGCTGGCTCCTGTGATGGATGAAGCGTTGCGCTCGCCCGCCCCTGACAGATTCTGGGAAAGTGCCTGAACCTTCTCCGGTTCTGATAAAGACAGAGGAGATTTAAAATTTAAATTTTACCAGCTAGACAGCCATTATCTGCAAATCTCTACAAACCCCTTTTTTAAGACAACTGATGAACGCTTCCACTGAAGTGCCTTCAGCCATAAACATATAAATGGCGGTAACCTTTTAAGTTTGTGACCTGCTGACTTTGCAGAAGATTACTGATTCAAAGACCTGGGACGGAGCCCACAGCTCCCTGTTCAGGTGACGCCTCTAATCTACTTTCTAATTGGTACCATCTCCTCTCAGAGTGACATCAGCAGAGTCCTGACTGAGGTGATGGGGAACAGATGGTGAAGGGATGGTGACAAGCCATTCCCGCGTGTCTCTTCTCTTTACCTCTCATCCATATGGTTCTGTTTTTTCCTTATCTTATCTGTCAGATGGTTGGGATTCGTCCGTCCTTGCTGTTGCCTTTGGTTTCCAATCAGAGTAAATCAACCTGCCTTCACGTCACTTAACACATCCCTCATGCTGACTTCTCACATCTGATAGATTATCACAGGCGATGCTCAGATTTTAGCAAAGCAGCTTGTGGTGGTGGAATCCTCCTGCAGACCTTTGACCTCTAATTAACAACCCTCCTCCATCATTTCCCAAAAGTGATCCAATATAACACCCACAGTGAGTGTTTATGACCTGCCGAAGGTCGAAGCTCTTCAGCCTTTCACACTTACATGCAAATGCACACAAACCAAGACGCACATTGATCCTAGGGCTGGTGTTCATTTCAGATTCCTGTTAGGATCTATCCACCTCATTGATTTCAGCATCTCCTCTGATTAGGCAATTGTGGGGAACATACCAGTGTTCCAGTGGGCCTGATCAGGAAGACTTGTCCCGTGGGACAGCTGATAAAAAGAGCAGGAAAAAGTGTGAGGGAGATGGGGACAAAAAGCCGACTGAAGCCACAATTGATGGTTAGTTATGCATGGTAAATCTATAACAAATTAATATATGTATCGTATTCATACAGAAATATAAATAGAAAAAAAGCAGACTTTTTATTTCAAGACCAGGACCATCGACCACGACCTGAAAATGAACAGGCTCTCTGAATGATCATTTGCAGCAGACTCGTCTGGGTTTCGTAAGAGAAGTCTTGAACATGAACTTGAAGTTTTTATGTGTAACATCAAAACCCTAAAGCAGCTACTCCTAAAGAACCACGCAGCTCAGTTTTCAATCATCACCAGTATCAAGTGTTTCCTTCTTTTTTTTGTTAGATTTGTTTCGATCTGATGATTTTCTTGTTGACGTTGACACTCCAGCTTTTCTTCGTCTCACTCTGTTAAAACTCTTTCCTCAGCAGTGGGGAGGCACAGATTACCGAACAAAAGTGGGTCAGTATGGTTTGAATGCTTTGTATGAACAACCCCAATTCCAAAAAACATAAGTAAAATTTTACTGACCTGTTGCAATTTAGCCTAAATAGCTGCAAAATGTAACTAGTTATTTCTTTTTATTATGAGTTACTTTGCCAGCCTTTCCTTAACTATTGTGAGACATTATAATACCATCAAATTCAAAAAGAGCTAGTATTATTCATGGAATAGTGAAATATCTCACTTTTGATTTTGATTTGTTTTATTGTGAGTAAACAAAGCAAAATGAAATGTGAGTAAGTGTATCCGTTGGTTTTGGACTCATAGTTAGGAAGCCAGTAGTTGTGATGACGTAAGAACCCTCCGAGTCTAAACTACTCTGTGTTTATTAAGGCTGTTGTGTTTTTAACATGTTTTAATGCTTTGTATTTTGTTTTATTTAGTCTGAATAAGCCCCTAAAAAAAGTCAGTGATCACTGTCGGCCTCTCTCGGTTTTTATTACCACTAATCATCGGCAGCACATTTTAAAGCTTAGTTTTTAAACCCCTACATGTAACTGCTGACCAGCCCATGCAGCAGTATATTAACCCTTTAAGACCTACCATAGAACCAAGTCCGCCAGAGCTCTTATTATATTTTTACATGCTGTGGAGCCATTTTTGGGAGCATTTCAAGTTGCTATACATCAATACAACCATTATAGCCCAGATTTTAATAATATGTATTCATTAAGTGCATAGTAATTACATAAATTGCAAAAAAGTGCAATAAACTACAAAAAAATTGAAAATCGTTTTTGCTTTTTTAACATATATTTGTAGTTAGAGAAATTTAAGAGGCTTATCCCTCAAAACTGTAAATACAAAAAAGTTGCACAAAATAGTTTCCCACCACAGGAAATTTATTTTGAGTGTCTTCATAGTTTTATTTTTGAAATACACCAATTTTTATACACTGCAGGAAAAACGAAAATAAATATTATACTGCAAATTTGCAAAAAAGCAGCATATGCATCAAAATAAACAATTTCCAGCAGTGCAATATGAGTCTTAAGCATCCCAGAAACGACACAGAAAGGCATAAAGTCAAAGATAACTTTTAAAAAGACCAGTATATGCACTGAGGCCCTGATCGTAAAAAAGACTACATTTCCGCGAAAATGACGTCACTTCCGGTTTCGGGCAGGTAATGGCGGAAATGCAAAAGTTCGCGCTGACATCTATTCCAACGTAGGAAGTGTTATGAACAGCTGATCGGATTGGCAAAGCGTGTTTCTGGAATATTATGTTTTTGTTCCTGCAAGCGCTTTTTATGCAGTTTTTGCAAAGCTTTATGTGGAAGGAAACCGTGACCTAGGACAAGTTGATGGCATAAGATGTAAGTACAACTCCTCCGGTTTCATATGCAAAAAAAATTTTTGCGCTAGCTTACGTGGTTGCAGTGCTACTGGGATTTAAAAATAGTTACGCAAAACAGAGCGTGTCCGCTCCGATCGGCTCTAAAGGGTTAATGACTAACCTCGTATTGTGGATGGATTATCTCAGTTGTTCTCCTGACTGAAGTTTGGTCCGTTTACAGCATCCTGGCATGCGATTGCATTTGTCCCTAACCGTCAGGAACCCTCACGTTAACTTTTATCAAGTGGAAAAAAGTTAGCGTTCATCCTCCAGCTTCACCATAGCTGTGTAGCTAGCCACCACGTAGCACACTGGAAATGGCTAATGGCATCAGACTTGAAGACCGGATAGGATGAGATGTTATCAGCTAAAGCAGGGGTGTCAAACTCAAATACACAGTGGGCCAAAATTCAAAACTGGAACAAGGTCGCGGGCTAACGTTAATATTTATTGAAAAAAAAATCTTCCTCCAGATTTAAGAATGAATCTCTTCTTATGGACTCAGACAAGTTTTGCTGAAAAACTGAATATGGAACAAGCAAAGCTTAATACTAAACAATATATATATTAGCTGTATAATACCAGTAGGCCAGCTCTAATAGTAATTTGGTATGGTTTCGCGGGCCAAATGTAATTAGGCTGCGGGCCAAATTTGGCCCGTGGGCCAGAGTTTGACACCTATGAGCTAAAGCTAGCAGGCTAACATGGCAAGCTACATTTGTAAACTGTACTGGTGCAGCAAGGAAACAGACTAATATTAACTCACCAAAGCTAAAGTATAAATGTGGGGGGGTTTACTACACAACATAATATTTAACACATAATATTATCAAAACTTACAAACAAAACAAAAATCACCCCTCGCAGAGTTGTTGTAAATGGGGAAATTATTTACCCAGAGAATCGTAGAGATTATGAACGGGCCCTGTGGTTCAGAACCACTCAATAATGTTACTGTACCCTCTCAGTTCAACTATAAATCACTCTAATTCAGACACTTTGGAAATGAAATCGTAAACATCCATAACGCTGATTAGTTATTACAGTGGGAGCTCAGTTGAATTACTTGGTTCACAGTTCTTTAGTGCTTCTGCAGCAGACATGGTAACCAGCATGAGAACACTGCATGGACGGGCCTATGCAGGTTACACTTTGGAAAGTACCCCTCATCTTTCTTTGAAACTAAAAATAAGTCATTCATCAGCTTCTGCAGCGAGTTTTAAAGCATTTACTCGAAAATTGCAAAACAAATGGAAATATGTTAAGGATAATGTGTGTTCACATTCGACTTTTCTAGTGTGTGGTGAGTTCAGTGATCACTGAGATAATGTCTCTCATGTTTGTATCTACAATCTAATATTTGCACTTGTATAACACTGGAGTCTACATTGCATGCATACAGTGGGGCAAAAAAGTATTTAGTCAGCCACCGATAGACACAATAGAGGCTCAAAATATGTCACCATGATGATATAATTCAGCCTACAGTGAAGGAAAAAAAATCCCCTAAAATGACCACAAGTAAGTATGACCTGACCTTACTTACACATATTGTGTGTGTATATAAGTGAAGCCTGATAAAGTTGATTCCTCTCCGTGACCGAGCTGCGTTATTGTCCAGTCATCGCTATTAAAATCATACCAAAAAGCCACACTGCTGCAAAGGCTGTTCCCATACACGCCATTCTGCTGGTCAGTAGAGCAAGAAAACATATTCTTCCTTACTCAACAATGCATTTCTGCAAGACGTTTTTTTTAACCAATTAAAAATTTGCAGTATTGTAGTGCAGCATAGTTCACAACTACTGATAATGAACCACTTCCGCAGCAGCCATAGAGCTATATCTATAAGAATTTACCTCAAATGATCTGAAAACAACAAAAACTAGAGGCCAGTGTGAAAGGAGCAAATGGAGCTAAATGACATAAACAGTTATTTACTGTAGTTGTAATTATGCATTGTGTATTTAAGTGCAAGCACTTTATTTATTATTTTTTACAAAGTAGCAAAGTAATTTGATGCCAGTACACTTCACATGGTGTGCAGCTGACACTTGTTTAGAGTCCAAAATGTTTTTTGTCACAGTCCACAAAGATGCTTTTTAATGCTGTTAAGTTGCACATTTTAATGTGGGAACCAATGGGGATTGTATTGCTTTTGGAGCCAGCCCCAAGGGGCCATAAGAGATACTGCAGTTGTTAGTATTTCCACATTAGCACCATCTTAACACCACATAATTTGAAAACAACCCCACAAATTAATGTAATTAGTTAATGATGGCCACAGATCCATTTATAATGCTTTGGGTTTTTGGGAAAATACACATTTTTAAAGACTTAACATGCACAGTTACAGTCTGTATGGTATGAATGAAAATTGCTGCTTAGGGCATTTTAGTAACAGTTATTTGGTAAAGGAGTTAAAAATAAGGCACCATAAAAACTTCCATGCCTACACTGACTCCAAACAAATGATTTGTGGCTTAAATAAAGCAGTAAGACATGTTCTGCAGAATGATTTTAGACCTGGAGGACAGAGAGCAGACACAAAGCCAGTCTGGGCCCAAGACACAGATCACATGAAACAACCTGAAACGGCTCCTAAACACACAGTCCAGACCACAGAAGTGGATCCAGTCACAGCAACAGAGGAAAACTGTCCAGGCATTCTTCCCCGTCTGTGTCAACAATGACACACCTCTGCTCCAGCTCGCACTCTCCCGCCTCCTGCATGTATTTAAAGCACCGACACGGAGCGAGAGAGAAAAAACAGGCCTCCGTCACGGTGTAAAGCCAAAACGCTTACACTTCAGACTGCTTTAATTCACGTTGCTTCACTGTCTTGTGCAGTCCATAATCCCAGCTTTGCTTGGGGTCCGGCTGTCTCTATTTCTCTCACTCTCTGGTGCCTCTTGCTTTTTCTCTTCAGAGGGATAAAGCAGCAGTTGAAGAAGTAGCCCACCCTAGGGGTTGAAAGCTTGTATCCCATCCAACCCTGAAAGCTGTTTTCACTCAAAACATTGTCAGCGTGCCCAAGCATGTCAAAGGAAGTTATTTGTAACATAGGGGATAGGGAACTATCCTTTAGATCTGTCATCGGGCTCTGGAGGGGAAGTTTGCTGCTCACTGGCCGCACACCTCAGCTGGCCAATCAGACAGCAGGAAAAGAAAATAAATAGAAGGCTCTGTCATGGACAGCTCATACCGTTAGTTTCATCATCCTCCTCCTGGCGTGTCGGGTGTGATGGCGACAGTGTTTCTAAGGCTGTTTTTACCATCTATTTTTTTGTTCCTTCAGTCTCAGCTTTTCCAGAGCTTTAAACACGGAGCCTGAAACGTCATTCCGGTCTGCTAAAAAATGATTCTAAGCAGAAGTTACTCCGCATTACATAATAGAGATGGGCTGAAGAGATAGGCTAAAATCAACAGCATAGATATGCAATTAAATGTTCAGAAAGTAACTTGAAATGGAAACCCTCGTGCTCATTTTTACCGCCTTGTTTTTATTCTTGGGTTTAACTAGGGTAGCTTTGCATGAGTCACAGCTCAAGATAATTTTTATTTATCTGATACAGGGCTTTGTATTGAACAGCAGGTGGGTGGGGCTGGCAGATTGGTGTGTCTGAGCATATTAGGGAGATCTTCTCGCTATGACATCACACTCATTCAAGAGCAGAACAACGGTTAGAAGCAGACTGAAGTTTTTCCATACACTGACCTCATCTTTTACCTCTTCAGGGTCTCCTTTTTATGTAATTTTCACCATTTGAATCTTAAAATGTATCATCTGTTAACCTATTTATTTGGCTAAAATCATAAACATTTCGCAAAATGGATGGAATGGAAAATGGAATCTCAACAACTCCTGGAGCCAAAGACGTTGGCTCCAGGAGTTGTTGAGATTCCATTTTCTAGATGATAAGTTATCAGCTAATTCAATTAAACATATATTCAGCAGCACGAGGAGAGAGGTCCAGCTTACAGTCTCCAGTCAGTCGATGGTTGGTTTGACAGACAATGGAACGCCTGTCATTCCCTAAATAAAGCATAAAATTATTCATCATCAACCAGAAATTTAATCCGAAATTTAATCCAAACGTGCTACAGGAAGTATTTGCACAATTATTAAACCACAACAATTCCAACAAGGGACACAGTTTTCATATCATTAAGTTAAAAATCATAGAAAATAAACAGAGATAAATAAGTAAAGTTGTTTTTTTGCATATTAATCTAGAGGTTTTGAAATTTTTGCAAAAAAATAAAAAATAAAAAATCAGTATGTTACTGCACACCCAATACTGGAGAACAAATGAGCTCAAGACGCCATCAGAACACCATCAAAACTGAAAATATGAATGTGTCACACCTCACACAGAAGCAAAACACTTGAGATGGAGCAGCATTCCCAAAGTGCAGCGAGTCCAACCAGCTCTCCTCATGTAAAAACAAACTTTATTAAAAGATCATAGGCACGAGGTCCGACAATACGAGAAGTCATCAATCAAAAGCAGAACAGCTGCCACGGCGTGCGTGACACTGTGGGAGGCTTAGTTGGAAAAGCATCACAGAAAATGACTCATGCTTTCCCAGATTTGTTGGTGCAATTCCCTCTTGTCTCCTCCTCCCTCATCAGGAATGTCGGAGTAATCAGAGAAAATGTAATCGGCGGATTGTTTATCACCGGCAAGCAATCGATACCAAGATGAACACAAACAAATATATTGCATCGTGCATACGCCGTACCAGCTGGCAAGCTGCGACGTGTAATAAATGACACATCGGTCTGAATACACGCGAGCTTAACTCACAACCATTCAGAAATCCACAGCCGCACATGCTCAATCGCAAACACACGCACACACACAGAAACTCCTCCAAGGCAAGCTGTGCCCAATCAATTGTTGTAACCATTATTCAACATATGCGGCTAATTTGTCCCTGGCAATTTCCATCACGGTCTGGTGATGGTCTACAGAGAGAGATAGAACAAAGCCGAGGCGGTCACATGACAAGCCTCCACCAAACCGTCGCAGCCACAAACACACAGGATAAATGTCAGCACTTTGACCAATCTAACCTCCTATTCTGCTTCTATCAACACAAAACAGACCGATAAATATTAGCAAGGATAATGGCGGGGCAGGAGGAAGCAGAGGAGTAATGACTGCTGCTGGCCTCCATGCTAACACGTAGGAGGTTGCCAGGTAGCAAATGTGAAACGTGTGATGTTGGACTGGAGTCGTTAAAGTAAATGAACCCAGTAAAATGTGCTGGAGCCTGTGGCTGGCACAATATAAAAAGAAGAGTCTCTGCTTTGTCCACACAGATTTGTCACTGAGGGCGGATGGACCAACAGATCTAGAGACACATGGATGCATACACACACACACACACACACACACACACACACACACACACACACACACACACAAGTTTTGTGGGTAATAGTGGCTGCACGGGTGTTAGAGGGGCGCCACTGTGGTCGGACTGGGCTGTCTGGGAGCATAAAGTGGCCTTCTCGTGGTTCCCCTCTTGCTTGGGTGGTCTGACTGTGTGTCTGTGTGGACAGAGACGGACATGCACTCATCCTGCAAAGGTGAGATGAGTGAACGTGTGTGGTGGCAAAGGGTGGCAAGACAGCCAGGGTGTAGTGCCCACACACACACACACACACACACAC
>NW_005187489.1:843235-845286 GCF_000239375.1 Pundamilia nyererei
CAAACATTAACAGTGAAACCATCAGATGGTGGAGCGAGGGGGAACACAGATTCCTTGGGTTTCTAAGTTGTGGCCAAGAGGAAGAAAATAAACATTTTTTCTTTCCAATGAGATTTCAACAGGCAGATATACTGCCGGTCAGCCCCTTCTAGTTGCATTGCGAAAAAAAGTGTCACTCTCTCCCTCTCATAAGTGCCAGGCTATTTCGGTTTCCCAAAATATTTTCTAAGGCCTGAAGAGCCGCTTTTATATATCTGTCGCCCTTGCTGTTTCAAAGCGAGTGTCAGCTGAAAAGGACCATTCACTGACCAGAATCAAAGTGCTCTGACCATGTGAAATGACCCTCTATTGAGAGGGAAGGCCACCTCAGTCCACAGTAAAATTATGAGTTCCTCATGCTTGAATCACCCATGTGATTTTTTTAAAACAGTAAAATGAAATGCAATCAGATTCACGCTCATGCATTGTTGCAGGTAGTGAATCAGCACTAAAATGGATTTGTTTGTGCATTTTTTTCTGCCTTACTATTTTTTTTTTTTTGCATATTGATCTAATTTAAATGTCTCAGATCATCAATCAAATTATTTAACCAAACCTTCCAGGCCTCGTGTGAAAAAGCAGTTGCCCCCAAGCCTAACATTTGGTTGTGCCACCCTTAACTGGTGATGAGTCTTTCACATCGCTGTGGAAAACTTTGGCCCAATCTTTACAGAACTGAGGGTTTTCCAGTTTTCCAGGGTTTTTTAAGGTCACGCCAAATCCAGACGTCGACTGAGTTGAAACATTCAGAGGTGGACTTGCTGGCGTGTGCACAACCCATATGCTCTTGAGCTTCAGGGCATGAACTGATGGCTACACATTCACCTTCAGAATTCATGATTCCATCAATTATGGAAAGTCATCCAGGTCCTGAAGCAGAAAAGCAGCCCCATCACACTACCACCACCATGTTTGACTGTTGGTATGATGTTCTTGGTATGAACTTTCCATAAAGTTCAGCTTTTGTTTCTTCAGTCCACAGAATATTTTTCCCAAAGATGAGCCTTTGTGTTCTTCTTGGTCAGCAGTGGTTTTCTCCTTGAACTCTCACATCGAAGCCGCTTTTTGCACAGTCTCTTTCTCACTGTTGAATCATGAAATCTGACCTTAACTGAGCCAAGTCAGGCCTGCAGGTCTTCAGATGTTCTCAGTTCTTCTGTGACCTCCCGGATGAATCGTTGATCTTTATAATTGAGCTATTTGCATATATTAGAGCTATTTCTTATATTTTGTAACTTTGCAATATATTATATTATTTCATTCAGTTCAGTTTGTTACTGTTCTTATTGTCTTTGAGCAACTCTAACCACATAATTTCCTTAGGGATTAAAAAAGTATTCTGATTCTGATACCGTTCTGTTCTGAGCCAGTGATTGAATGCACCTCGAACTTGTGTCACTCTGACATGACTTTCTGGCGATGACTCGTGATCAAAGATCAAAGCTTTCAGTTGGAGAGTCTACAGCGTCCAAGCCCGAAGGAGGCACATCATGACTGCAATAAAGACTTTGCTTGTTGTTCTGTTTAAAAAAAAAAAAATTAACAGAATTGATTCACACCCCAGGGTAGAACTGCCACTGAAGGGGGATTAGTTGGTGTAAAGCAAGGAGAAACTACCAGAGCTGAAAAATGAGGCCAACATGGAAGCACCAAGAAACTCAATTTCCTGTAATAGTGACTTGAAGCAGGCTCCAAAAGGGATTGCATGCCGTCTGTTGATGTCCTCTTTTTCATTGCCTCAGATCACATGGAAACCTGGCCGAGTAGGTACTTAAAAACGTGGTACATGGTACCAGGTACTACCAACTAATGGAAAACCCTGAAAACTGAGCCGAGTATGTACTAATGGGCAGAGGTGTGGACTCGAGTCACATGACTTGGACTCGAGTCAGACTCGAGTCACATGACTTGGACTCGAGTCAGACTCGAGTCATTAATTTTATGACTTTAGACTTGACTTGAAAAAATGTTCTAAGACTTGTGACTTGACTTGGACTTTTACACCAATGACC
>NW_005187489.1:846635-855954 GCF_000239375.1 Pundamilia nyererei
ACTTGAGACTTGAGGATAAAGACTTGAGACTTACTTGAGACTTGCAAAACAATGACTTGGTCCCACCTCTGCTAATGGGTTATCTGACTAATATCACCGTGTGCTTCAATTTTGATGAGTGAAATTCTACTATTTTATGGCTCTATTGGCACTAATTCGCTGGTCTGTGTGTTGCACCAGCACAGTTTATGGAGACAGCTTTCGCTTCCAAATAGCATCAGCACAATTACATCTACCCATCTGCCTGCCTCTGTTATTATTTCGCTCTTCTTGCCTTATTTTACATCTTTGCAACCCGGCTGCTTCCAAAATAAATTCCAGCTGAAGGGTCACAGTTTTACTACAACAAAAAAAAAGTAATGTGGGTCTTAGCGCTGGGTATCACTGTCACTAATTTCTATAATCGATTTGATTCCGATTCACAAAGGTTCGGTTTGATTCAAATCGGGGAAATTGTGCCTCAGACAGTCAGAAATATTATAATTCTGATCATTTATCAGTACTGACACTTGTGAGACTTCATCAGAGGTGTGAGCATCACAGCAGATGCACAGACACAGAGAAAAACATGAAGGAGATTTTCCTGGCCTGGCTTTTTATAGCAGATAAGCTTATAACCTGTATAGATCATAAACTGAAGAAAACAGTGAATCAACATATAAACATTACCTGATGCTGCTGAAGTGAAGCAGAGCAAAGTTACAGAGGTTTTCTTGGAGACACAGCTAAACGTTTTGCAATTTGGCATAATTTTAATCATTTTACATTTCTTTGGCACTGAACAGCTGAAATGAGGCTTTCAAGCAGGTAATTTTTGAAAAACCAAAACACAGTGGCCAACAGTGCTGTAAACAACGGTAAACTGGTGGGTAATAAGCAAGCCAATAATGCAGAAAACTCATTTGAGATGGGAAACTGTTCTTGAAGTACACAAAGAGAGAGCTGTGCAGGAAGTGTGATTTTATCGAGATGGAAGCAAAACAGCAAAAGTAAGAGGGAATTCATAGCGATATTTATCAAACGTGAAGCGTAGTTTGGATCTTCTTTTGCTGCTGGTTCAGTGAATTCTGGTCGGAGAGTGATAAAACCTGCAGCATCAGAATCTGCGAGCGGTTGGCTTTCAGCCCCGACGGCGTGTCCGTGTTGGCTGAGAAAAACAACAGCTCACAGATTCTGATGCGTCGAGTCCGCGTTTGTGTTTACGTCCTTGTGTGGGACTAGTTTATCTGCTCTCATTTGCTGTTTTAGCCGTTTCGTGGTTGTTGAAATGAAAGCTTTAACCTGAGATTCTGGCGTTTCTGGCAAAATACATTTATATTTAAAAATCAATTCAGGATTTAATGAATCGATATTGCGTTATTGAAGCTAAAATCGATTTTAATCAGAAAATCAATAACTGAAATTGAAACCCACCCCTAGTCGGTATTAACAAAGAGAGCACAGTCGGATGAGATATATATTGGGGGGGGGGGAGAGAATTTTTAAATCAAGCCTGGAAACCAATTTGCTAACAATTGCAAAACACTATTCACTGCTAATTGTTTTGATATTTAGGAGAAACCAAAGAAACAGCATGTCTGAACTTTTGCTCTTGGTACTGAAATGAACTGACTGCACCTGTGTTTCGAAAACAGCACAACTATCTGGGTTTCTCCTGCAAATCACCTGTGAAACTGACCGCACTTAATTTTTCCAACTTTGTTTTTCATTTTTTCTAGAGGTGGATGCATGGATCCAGATACCAACGCTATCCGATCGATACCAACGCTATCCGATCGATACCAACACCGACCCGGTAATACCGACGCGGTGTTTACTCGGTTTCTGGTCCAAGCCATATTTGCAGTATTACTTTATATTTTGCCCCGTTTAGCAAAATTGGCCAGTACGGCATGTTTTTCTGTTTTTGTCTAACTCCTGAGAGAACTCCTGTGACTCCTGTGTTCTTTGTTGCTGGGCCTTGAGCATACACTGAGTTTCTCGGGGTTTTTTCATCGAAAACAACTCACAGTCTGTGAGTAAAACTGATTCAAATCAGAGCGGTCACATTTAAATCTCAGGCATGCGACAAGAGTTGGAAACAAACCGAGTCACGTCATAAAAGTCATTTGACAACACGCTCACGTAAAATGTGGATTTAGGAACATTTTAGGTGAACAGCACTGAAAACCTACTGATGCGGGATCGATTAACTGTACAGACTGGTCAGACAAGTTGTTGCTTCTTGGGGTACCTCTTCCGAAGGACATCGCCCGCCCTCGCTGTCGTAAAACACCAGATGCCTTGTTGTTTACATGTTATTTATCAAGCTCCTCCATGTACGCAGGCAGAGTTAAGGAAGCGCCATCCATTATTGATCAAGCTATTTCCAAATGTCCTTATTGAGTAATAAACAGTCGTTTATAGACAGTCAGTGCATTAGTGTCAGCAGGAGCGCCAGGCGGACATTGGAGGTCTATCAGTCACCATCAGTCTCAATGTGACGAGCCTGATTAGAGGTTATTATTAAGCTGTATTGATTAGTGCCAGAAGGAGCTAAGCATCCTGGAGAGAGACTGTCGAAGCGTATAGGGAGAGACTTTTACTGCTCGTTGCAATAAAAATACACTCTACTGTAATAATGTGCAGTATTGGACAGTTTAAAGCAGTTTGGAGTGTTTTCAAATAAACACTGTCTTTACTGTCTCCTTACTGAGCGCTATTCTTTCGGATCAATGTCAAGAAAGTCGTGTCTACGGTTAAATTCCAACAGTGTTTTTCCATCTTTGATCTGCGAAATAATTACAGCTGTCCATTTATCGAATAAACTTTTGAGGCGGTAGCATTTCGAGATGCCAGCGCCACCCCGAACGCAGCGCTTTTGGCGGCAGAGCAAATGACTTTACAGGCTTTCAGAGCCATGTGGCTAACCCACTCTGTATCACTTTGTCCACACACACTCAAAGACAAAAACACACTCGCACACACGGTGTGTTGTCAGGCCAATCATTATACCCATCGTGCCAACAGCTCAAACGTCCTCAGGTCCACAGAACGTACTTAGTTGTGGTTGAAGAAGCACTTACATCCACTCAGCAGGCAGTCAATCCCTGCCCAAGACGCTGCCGTTCTGGTGGGGGAGATCTTCCTTTACGAACTTCCTGCAATCATCCATCAGCCTGCTAAAAAGAAATGGGTGGGTACCGTGGCCACAGTCTCTAACCTCAACGAGGGCCTAATGCAAAGAGGCCTTTCTGGACTAGATCTTCGGCCACCGTTGCATAAGAAGAAGTGATGCAATCAATTATTAATGCTGTACTCGGTTTAATATTTAATGCCGGCGACATGTAATTTACACTTATACTCGAGAAATCACGGGGCACAGACCGAAATAAACAAGTGTATTTGTTCCAAAGGGTGTTATGTGAATCCTATTCAGTGGGCTCTGATTTCACTAACAATCTTTGCTCTAAAGCTGCTGCTGTTTGCTTGATTTGATTCATATCGGAAATGACTGGAACCAGTATATTCAGCTGAAATCCTAAAAGCTATAATAGTCATCCGTTTACACAGTCTGACTTTTGATGAAACTCTTACGCATGGAGTACTCATTCAACAATGTTTCTTTTTGGTCCTAAAATATATTTTATTATGTATATACAACAGATCAACTGGCTGCATGAGGTAAATGACCAGCATTAAGAATCTGTGGCTTTGACAAAAATCCCATGCTATCCCTCTGCTGCATGTTTGCACAAGACATAATGAACTTTATTCAATATCTGGCTAGACAGACGTTTTATTCTAAGAAAACCGAAGAAAAACAGTGGTTTGTCACAAGCAGCTGCATCAGCCAGCAAAATGTCAGCGTGTGGCTGAAGCTCCTGTTTGTTCGTTTTTGATTAAACTGACCCCGTTCGTCAGCGACTCGGCTCAACGGAGCTCCAGCAGTAACCAGGGATTTAAATGAGGTGGTGAACTTTGAGTTAACACCTTTTTAGGGTTACGGATGATGTGAACATGTGTTGCGAATTTAGGAGAAAACTGCACTGCTGCCACAGGGGAAGCGGGGTGACCTATGACACGTGTAACACCTCCTAATTTGTTTTGAGGAGACGTTAACGAGGCCTGCTGGGGAGCGGGTCATTAAAGCATAGGGCAGTGGAAGGCTTGTCGACAGAGACGGGGTGGCTGCATGTGTGTATATGATGAGTTTACATAATCTGGAGAACTTTTTTAAATGACATTCACGGGTATTTTATGTTTTTCCAAATGCTGGCTAGTTGCATCAGTACAATGTGACGCATGTAGTGTCAGAGAGCGACAATCTGTAAATGTAAAGGCAGTAACATCTATACCCCTCTTAACACAAACCCATAACAACATCTTCAACTCAAAACTACAAATTGAATCAACAACTCTGATGTCGTTGGACACATACAGCAGACTGTAGTCTACGTTCTGCTGCACAGGCGTAGAAAAAGCTAAAGCAGCAGTTTCATGGTACTCTATATCGTAAGGTAAAGAACCTACAATATTACAGAAACTCCAACAACCCTCTTGGTTGACACTTGGTGACAGCGGGCAGGATCTTCTGCCACATATCCAGCAGGTCTGCATCACCGGGGCAGCAGTCTAAGCACAGATGCCCAAGTCGATTTTTACAGCTTCTGCGAGGGATACTGAGTCATTCCCAAAATGTGGGATTTCCTCCCACTGTGGCATGCCTGAAATGCCTCACCTAAGAGTCATAGAAGCATGCCTCCTGGAGTTTCTGTTACCCCAAAGACAATGTACAAGGGAGGCCCCCTGAGCCTAATAGTACGACATATAGCAATATACATAACCCTTCATTATGTTTCCCAGTCCATGCAGGGTCTCAACAAAAGCGCCATTTTAATCCGAATCTGAACTGCATCCATACAGCTGAAAGTAATACATCCCGTTGGAACGCAGCGAGGCAGAAGTATAATGCAATCAGTATAAAAATATACTGTACTTACTGGAGGTACATTTATCTTTTTTCACCAATGTCAGAAACTAAAAAGCAGATTTGCTTGTCTTCAATGTGCAAACATAGGTGTGACACCACAGTCAGTGCATCATTAGTATCATACTTCCTCAAACTATGGAACAAAGTTTAGCATTTACATCAAAGACCTGGTTTTTTGCTGTGACTTTATTATCCTGGCGTGATGAATAAGTTGGCTTTTTTATTTACTGAACACCTTTAAAAGTATAGTGCTTATAAATGCATCTGTGCGTGTGTGTGTGTGTGTGTGTGTGTGTGTGTGTGTGTGTGTGTGTGTGTGTGTATAGAGTCATTTGATGAGGCACTAAATCATGCCTGTGTTTTAAAATAAAGGTGTGAACATTGAAGGATTAGAAATAATACTGCACTTTGTGTATGACCGAATAGGTGGAAAGCACGAGGCAGAATGTACTACCAAAACTCACATGTTCAACCAGCCGTTAGGTCTCCTATGATCATACGACTTTTCCTGAAGTTCACCTCTCGTGCACCCAAAGCAGGGAAACCACACCATATGCTTCCAGGGCAGTGTGCTTACCACTGATAAACATTCCTCAGACTGTGGTGGAAACAGTTTTTTTTTTCAAGCTGCTGTGTGTGCCTTTGTCAGCCAGGAGCGCTTAACTGCGACCGAGGAGGAATGCATGTAAGACTGTTCTGCACTGAAGGTTCCCTTTTAAACTGCCACACCACTGGAGGGCACTGCACTGTCTGCCTTCACACAGAGCACTCATTGTTGGGAGACGCTTTTGCATCAGACACAGGGGAAGATTTAGGGGGACAAAGTCAGGCTATATGAAATATTGGGTAGATTTTGCGTCATGCGTGATGTAAATTTAAAAAAAAAAATTTTCTAAAGCTTTTGAAGCACTTTGGAACATTTTGATCAGACGTCATTGTCTGTCAGGAGTGTTCAACTTTCAAATAGCTCCACAATTTCAAATACTGACACGACGATTTATATATTAAGCTGATGTTAGATTAAAAAAAAAAAAAAACATGGGGAGGAGGTTGTGGTGTGAAATATATTGCTCACATAAAAGCTTCCTGTTTCCTTTCCCCCCTCCTTATTAGACAAACTGCAGGACGGATGCCAACACTGGAGCTGCAAATGACATTTTTTGGCCTCAGCACCTTCACCCCCTTCAGCCCCCGCAGTCACAATGTCACAAACACTTACATCCTTGGTGGAGCTACCAAAAAAAGCATAACGTGCAATAACGGTTGGCAGCGATAAAGTGCGAAAATGAAGCAGCTGCAGAGCCAAAGGAGATCTGCTGACTCAGGTCTTTGGATCTTTAGCACTAATGCTACAAGTGCTACTGCAGGAATGGGCCTTGTTTGCTGGAAAAAGAATTAAGTGGATTAGATTAAAGACAACCGGTGGGTCATAATAACAGAAAATGGCAGGATGGGTGAGGAAATTAAGCCTTCAAGATGTGCATAACATAGACTGAAAGGCAATGTTGACAGCTGGAGAGGAGTTTAGTCGCAGGGTGGTGAACAAAATGATGAAAAAAGAGAGCAAAAGAAGGGAAGATAAGTTGGAAAATCCATCAGAGGTATAGTAGTACCCTGCATGACTGATAGCCCTTAATCAGAGGATAAGATACAACGATGAAGCTCCAAACCACCATTGGCCCTGCGGGCCGGGCCATGCGCAGAGCTGAAACTGATGCTTGCAGAAGCTCTGGCTTATTGGAGGTGGGCAGATGTTCAAGTTTTTCCTTGACGCTCCACCTCTCAAGCTGCTTTTATGGGCCTGTTTACTAGCACGGGCTTCCAGAGATCTTTATCCAGCACGCCTTTGATTTGCCAGAGCTCTCATCCCACATCCCATATGCAGCGGCAGAGACACAGGCCTTTCAAGACGCACAAATAGGAATCTGGCAGTCATTTCACAGTCATTTTTTTTTGTCTCCACCCCCCCTCTGTCTCTGTTCACCCCTCTTATTTTATTCCCTTATAACCCCCCCCCCCCTCTCTTTATCCACAACTTTAGATATAATTACCGAGGCTCTTTGCAGATGTTCCTTCTCTTCTCTTTTTCCCGACTTCCAGATTTGCAGAGATGAGTAGAAATGTTATGTTACACCAAACAGAGGGGACAGATGTATTTATTCTGAAATGCAGCCATGCTGCTGAAATAACTCCTTCTTTATAAACAATAAAGAGACAGCAAATAATACAAAAATAAATGCAGGAGGAGGGGAAAAGTGTGATGTTAATTACATTTATTTTAAAGCCAAATGCTCCATTTCAAAGGCTTCAGCGAAATCAGAACAGCTGGAATGACTTCTGTGCCTTCTACTGTACAGTGTAGGTGGTCAGGACCTTACTGTAAACTGTTACAAGACACAAAACACTGTGAAAAGACAGCACGTTTAAACTGTTCAAAGCAAGGAGACTCAGACAAAGCAGGTCAAAGCCACTTCCGTCACCTCAGTGTGAACCCAATTGTCACAACAAGAAAAAGGCCCATCACTCGCCAGTCAAAATATGTCACATAAGCTAAGTTTCCAAAAAGGGTCCAAAAAGCTAAAGTCAATACACGGACTGCATATAGCTCTGCTCCAAGGATGACCGCTGGACAGGGTGCAATTATCTTGCGTGGACGCAAAAACACTCACTGTAACATTCACCCATTGTTAACACCAACCTCTGTGGGCAGGCGAGTAGAGCGGGGCCCAGCGCAGCTCGCGGGAACAGAAACCAGACCTGACCAGACGAGGCTGGAACAGCCAATCCCGACCGGCCGCAGTCATCCCTGTCACATGACCAAGGTCAACAGGAAGTTTCGGAACAGGAGGAATAACACGGTTTAGGACAGCAGCGAGGGAGCTTTCCTCTCCTATTTCCACTCTTATTTCATTTGCCATTTATCAAAGTGCCAGAAGCAGCTGCAACGTCCCAGGTTGTCAGACAGGCAAACCTCAGGAGTGCCTACTCAGCGACTTGGTGACAGCCAGCCTAAAAGTTGCCAGTTTTAAACTCAGAGTATAGAAATCTGTGCGCCCCCAACCCCCCTTTCCCCCAAGCTGTAAGTAGGAGGCGAGGAAGTGAGTCTGGGCAAGAACACCTCTCTGCGGAGTAATTCATGAACTGCCGCAGTCCGGGTGAGAGGTGTGATTTGGCTCAAAGCGGGTGAGGGTTTCTGCATGGTAGACAGAGGCAGGAAGCTCTTGCTGGGAGGAGAGAGGGTCAGCAAGTCTATATAACGGTTTCTGAGAGAGAGAAAAGTTTAACTGAAACACAGAGCCCCTCGCTTGTAATCCTCTTGTGGTTTCCTTCCTCAGCTCCATGGCCTTAAACCCCCATGCAGACAACCTCCCTATTACTGCTGCACTCTAAACCGTCCTCTCCCCACCTCCCTCTCCCTCTCCTTCAGTCTCTTTTTCTTTTGTGGTATAAAAAAGATTATGCTTATTCGGGTCTGGCTGTGGCCCTGGCCTAGCTCCATGGGAGGAGATGCGGTTTCTCCAGCTGCTGTGAATCCTGCAATGAAGGTCCACGCATGAAAGCATGCTGCATTTGAGTGGTCGAGGCCGCCATACACCCCCCACCACTTACGCCCCCAATTTTTTGCAATACTCCATCATCTCTGCGTATTACGGCTTTGAAGTCTTCCTTTTTTTTAAATGATTTTATCTTGTGGCTTATCTTTGCTGCTTACATCCTTTACTGAACCAACCATGATAAACATAGCGCTTATTAATACACGAGTGCACGTTTTTCTGCTTTTTACAGCTGGAAAGAGGGGATCATATTATAGGAGGTGCATTAAAAAAAAACCTGAGACATTGTGTCCTGTAAAGCAATAAAGTTTATCTGTTTTTTTTTTACTTTGGCCAATCTCCCCTTCACGTTTGCCTTTTTGCACCACTTGAAACCCAAAGTTAGAGTCATTTCATATAGAAATATAGATATAGAGTTAAATCTGAAGAGTTCTTCTGTTAAAACCAGGATATATCCCATGAAGAACATAAAGTGTAAAGTTTATGTAGTTACAGCTTTGATTTTCTGTACTTATAAAGTTTTGTGCCGTTTTTCTTTTAGCCAGAAATGTACTTGTATGGACAAAAGGATTGATTAACAACCTGCATCATTAAAACTATCAGCTAATCAGTGCTAAGCAGTGTTGGTCAAGTTACTTGAAAAAAGTAATCAGTAACTAATTACTGATTACTTCCCCCCAAAAGTAATCCAGTTACTTTACTGATTACTTATTTTCAAAAGTAATTAATTACTTAGTTACTTTTTAAAAACACGATTTACAACCTGAAGAGGTGATGAAGCGATAGATCTTTC
>NW_005187489.1:856324-937694 GCF_000239375.1 Pundamilia nyererei
GGAAGTTTAGGGGTTTTTTTCGCTGTAAAAAGAAGTTTTCTTCCCACGCACAATGGACGCTAATGTTTTTGTCACTTTTTATGGAATCAAACTCAAAGGTCAGTGCTTCCACGCTTTAAACGCTGCACGCTCATACTCTCTCCCACAATCGATATGTGATCCATTGTTGATCTGCACACAGCTGTTGTCACTAACGGCGCACTCGCTTACGTCACTGTCGTGAGACATTCTCGCAAAAAATCACGGTTTTAGTAACGCAGTAATGCAGCGTTCCTACGGGAAGGTAACGGTAATCTAATTACCGTTTTTGCAATAGTAATCCCTTACTTTACTCGTTACTTGAAAAAAGTAATCAGATTACAGTAACGCGTTAACGCGTTACTGCCCAAGGTGCTAAGTAACACATTAATAAAACAATTTTTGGATGGTCTGTATGACACAGCAAACCATAATTTTATGTTAAAAATGCTCTAGAAAGGCACCAACAGCACACACACAGTTCACAGAGGTTCAGTGCAGAGGACACGAGGCCTTGCAGACACCTGTTGGCGCCACTGATATGTACTGGGAAGCTGTTAATCAATGTGGCCTTTGGGTGTTAATCAACACCCTTAGCGCCTAACTCTGCACTGAGATGTTATGAGGAAGGAAGATATCCATAGAAGTCTAAGGTTGTAAAGCTGAAAATTTAACTTTGGAGTCTGTGGCACCGATGGTCATGCTTTGGTCAAAACAGACACCTTTTAACTTTAAGTTGAATTTTAGAAACACAGTTGCTGGGAGATAAATCTGGCATATTGGTTTGAGCTAACAGACGTGTTGTGTGTTAGCTCAAACCAAAATTTATGCTGGATAGCCTTCCTGACACAATCCCCAAAGGGATTTGTGTCTCATCCTAGGATAAAAGCAGGAATATTTTTTGTAAAGCACTCCAGTGTAGAGTTACTTGGCATGACCAAAAATGCTCCTTTAATTTAAGCTGTGACAGGGCACGCGGTGGCTCAGTGGCATGCACTACAGTTCTCGTTGTTTGCAAATGTTCGGGATGTTCCAGCACTGACTGTCCAACCCTGGGGACAAATTTACAGCACACAAGCCCGCTATTTAAGATGTTTAGTCCTGCCGACTGTTGCTGCTGCCTCTGCAAGCTGCTTTGCAACCCCCTTCACTGTATTTCCTCCTTTTGGTTATGCGTCTGACTTAATCAGTGTCCCTCCTGCTGTCGCTGACGCTTGCTCTGTTGTGTACTGCGGGGGTCTTACTGCAATCTTTCCATTTATAGTTTGAAAAGGCGGGGAGGTCCCAGAACAGAGCCGTACCACAAAAAATAAATTACTGCACATGGAAATAACAATCTTCTTCTGACTCAAGTGGTCCTGAATGAAAGGCTAACTGCTCAAGAAAATCCAGCTAAATGCATGCAAATACCTGCATGAAGAGCTTTTGAGTATGTGACTGACAAACAGGATGATTTAGCTACACAAATGTTGTCCGTCCATAAGGTTCTAATAGATATTTCATATTTAAATTAAAAAAGCAAAAGGGACCTCGTAGCAATGGTCTGTTAGTAATAGCACTGGAGCAAATACAGTAAATTAGGCTTCTTGACTGTCGAAGTAAAGGCTCTGTGCAAGTAAAACTCAAAGTAATAGTAAAACTTTACTAATATGAGGCCATGTAATGCCAGAAGTCCAATCACAAGCTATTAGTTAAGAAAAGCAGCAGACATATGGGGCGCTTTCATACGAGCTGAGACACTGCCATGTCCACATATAAGTCCCATTTACATCTCGCACACTAAACGCTGCCTACTGTACTGATCAAAACATTACATAAGACTGGTGTGGTGGTAGGATAGGAAGTCTGGCTGGGATCCAGTGGCTTTCTAGAGGCCCTGGCTTCTCTCTGTACATTAGCCAGGATATTAAAGGAAATGCAGGCCGCCACAGGCTCCACTGCTGTGGTTTGCCATCAGCCGGAGCAAATCTGTGTGCTCCAGTGGCACACACTCCCTGCCCAGTCTTGACGTGAGGACTGTGTGTGTGTGTGTGTGTGTCGGTGGGACAACTGCATGACCACGGTGTTCCAGTCTGTGTGGCCTGTCAGCAGCCGGTCTCTATAGTAATGCTCACTCATTACACATAATAGTCTCAGAGACAAAGAGGGGAGCAGATGTAAGGGAGACACGCATGCACACACACTGTCATGAACAGGCGTGTGTTCACGGACCATTAGCATAGCTGCAGTGTGAGCTAATCGGCTGTGGCAGTGTTTTGCCGTAGCCTGACTGGGTGGAACAGGTAACATTCAATTAGAGGCCTACATGGCTGGCATGGAAAAGACAAAAAAGACTGTGTTACTAAGCAAACGCACAACACGCTCTTCAGGAAGATGGGAAAAAGCACCACCTTTTCCTCTGGTGTCGGAACAGAAAAGGTTCACATTTGTTGTTTATTTAAATGAGTCGACCCAGCTACAAGAGACAGAACCAAACCCGTCACAGGGGAAATCACTTCACCCCACAGTGGAGTGTCCGTAAACCTGGAAGAGTCGCTGCTTTTACACTTCTGTTTCCTTGTCTTGGAGTTACTCATTTCTGGTTTGATTCCTATAATGAGCTTTAGACATTTCCACAAAGCTACTCACGATCCACTTTATTAGGTACACTTTTCTACACAGCAAAATCTCCAGTGTTAAATTAACACTGGAGAGTGTCTATATGGGTCCACACCTCTGAGTGTTAAATACAACACTGTTGAGTGTTAAATTAACACTTTTGGCAGTGTTATATGTTTAAAAGTAACCTAGTCAGTTTTGAAGATTAACAATGGCTAACACTGAGCAGTGCTGATTTTCTAACACTGGAAAATAAGTGTTAGAAATATTCCAGTGTTAGAAAATCAGCACTGCTCAGTGTTAGCCATTGTTAATCTTCAAAACTGACTAGTTTGAACTGCCTTAATTCTTCATGACAAAGACTCAACAAGGTAAAGCAAACATTCGTGAGATTTTGGTCCATGTTGACACAATAGCATCACACTGCTGCAGATGTGTTGCTGCATATTCATGATGTAAATCTTCTGTTCCACCGTATCCCAAAGAATTTAGATCTGGTGTGTTGAGCCCATTTGAATAGATCAAACTCACCGTCGTGTTTAAGAAACCAGATTGAGATGATGTGAGCTTTGTGACACGGCGCACTGTCCTGCTGGAAGATGGGTACATTATTAAGGATGGATATGTACAGCAACGATACTCAGGCAGGTTGTAGTGTTGAAACAATGCCCAGCTGGTACTACACAGCCCAAAGAAAGTGCCAAGAAAACACCCCCACAGTATTACACCACCACCAGCAGCAGCCCGAAGCTCTGATACAAATCAGGACGGAGCTACGCCTTTATGCTTTTTATTTATTTATAGCCTCACTTCCCTTTTCTTAGCTGTCAGTAGTGGTACCCAGTGTGGTCCTGTACTGCTGCAGGGTTGATGTGCGCTCAGAGATGCTGCTCTGCATGCCTTGGCTGTAACAAGTGGCTATCGGAGTTACTGTTGCCTTCCCATCAGCTCAGTCATTTTCCTGTGACCCCTGGCATTAAGACTAAGCATTAAGACATTAAGACATTAAGACTATTCTCTATAAAGCCTACAGATGATTGTGCAGGAGAATCCAAGCAGATCAGCATCCATCCCGATGCTCAGTTTGAACTTCAGCAGGTTGTCTACATGCTTAAATGCGTTGAGCTGTTGCCACGTGACTCCCCTCACTCCTAACTGGTTGTGGCTCTGCTGGAGGTTTCTTCCTGTTACATGGGAGTTTTTCCTTCCCACTGTTGCCAAGTGCTTGCTCATAGGGGGTTGTTTGATTGTTAGCTAGTTAAAAGCATTAGTTTTCACTCTATTACACTCTAATTTTAGCATGCTTTGTTTATTTAGCTGTTGCAAAGATACATTTTAGTTTGCTGAAGTGAGCACAGTAATGTACTTTCTGAGTTATCCACTTTTATTCTACAAGTTGAACATTTTCAACATACTTTTGCTCAGAAATATTGATGTGGCCTAAAGCTTTTCGGCACTTTTTAGTTTTGCTGTCTGCAGATGAAGAGACAATGAGGCACCTTTGCACAAAACAAACTCAGCAGAGAGCCATAAATTTGTTTTCTCCTCCGGTGCGAGCGGGACTTAATTGCGCTCAATCTCTGTGACTCAACGTGAGTGTGTATTCATATTTAACAGTTTAATATGTATGTGTGTAGCATGTGTGTGTGTGTGTGTGCGTGTCTGTGGGGGATTGTCTCTTAATATAGTTAAGCTGTGAAAAACCCCAAAGTCTTTGGCGAGGTCTCACACACACTTTTTCTCCTTCCTTCCTCTCACCAGAACCATTTATCAGAGCAGAACAGGGGCAGCTTGCGTGTCGTAAGCCTCTTTGGAGCCACAAACAAATCAAGCAGGGCTCTCCATCAAATGAACTCCCCACTCGACTGGCGGTTACATAAAGGTTTACTCACTCGCTGTGTAAGAGCATGTTTCAGTGGGAATGGCTTCTGATTGAATACATCCATACCTACCAGCACTGGGGAAGAAAAATGGCTAAAACTCAAAAAGAAGGCGGGGGCGACTGTCAAACTTTTTTTACTTCTCCATATGTCAGCATATGGCGAGGCTTTTACAAGTATGGCTGATTCTTTTATTTCAGTGCATGTGTAGGAACCATCGCAGATTTGACTTACATTGAATGTGATACAAAACAACACATGGACATGCTCTGCAAAGACAGCAGTGCATGTGTTTATGCATTATGACACAGATCGAGAGGGGGGGATTCAACAAAGGCTGGAAATGAACAAAGACAATCAGACTAAACCAGCTGCGCTAGTGTGATATAAGTGTGTATAGTGTAATAAGAATTTAATGCAAAGCAGACAGCTCAGAAAAATATGAAAATTGTTTGACTTTCCCCACAAATATGATTTTTTTGTTCAGTTAAACTGAATTTAGTTTATTATGATCTTTATTTTATTCCACTGTAAAATGTCAGACAACCATAAGGATTTGAATTAATAATAGAGCCGGGCTGCACAGGTGGACTTCAAATGGAGCTCTATTAGTATAATTTTACTTTAAATGTAGTGCTGCCAATAAGTGAGAGGCAGGAGACCGGCTGATGGATCAGTACGGCGTCCGCATCACTGCCGATGGACCGATCTGCTGCGGTGAAGAGAGGACTGTGCGTGAAAGCGTAGCTGTCGATTCAAGTTCTGCTTTTACTGTGAATGTGTTCGCCACGTTGAGTTCCACTGTATCACGCTCTGTTTTGATGATTGTTATTCATATTTATTTCATCACATCTGGATTATTGTAATTCACTGTTCACTTAAATAAACAAAACTTCCTCAGAATGTGCGCAGGCTGTGACTAAGCCTTCCGAGTACTCACGTCACACTGTTGCTAATTCAGTTGCTGGTTCCTCATTGACTTCAGAGTCCAGTTTCAGATTCTGGTTTTGACTCTTAGAGTCTTGCGTCGACAAGCACCAGGGTACACCGGCGAACTTTGACATTGCCAGCAGGTCCCAGAGGTCATGTGATCATGGCTTGCTGGCTGTGCAAAGATCTGTTGAATCAGTCATCAGTTTAACAGTCATCACTCCGGGCATGCCCTGTTAGGAGAAGGCCCTGAAACAGGACACAGTGAAGACTTTCTATCTCTTGACTGCTTTGGGAACACCTCTGTGTCCCAGCAGAACAGCTGGAGGAGGTGGTCTCTGTTTTGACTGCTGACCCATGAGATGGACTGGAATACACAGCTGAATATAAATGGATTGAAACAGGCGACAGCTTCTATCACGCAGAATACAGAATGAGATTCTAGTTATTATTACTAATTATTATTACTGTTATTGAAGTAATTTAAAGATCGTTATAAATAAAAATGCTGCTGTGCTGACTTTTCTGGGAGAGATAGCTGTATCGTTGCACAAAACATTTCCTTTCTCATACGAATGCTGCAAGACACCTGCTACACTGAAACCTTTGCATACGTAGAAACCTTATGACAGCCTTAATCACCCTTTACAACGGCTCTAACTACATGCAGCTCCTGACATATATCGCATATCTTGATGAAGAAATGCTCAGTTTTAAGAAGAAAGGTTAAACTTTCAGAGATCAGCCCTTTTTTATTACTACAATGCACATTAATAAGGAAGATAAGAAAGTACTGCTATTCCACTCGGGTTATTGTTATGAGCTAAAACTAAAATAAACAGTAAAACTAGCTGTGAAAAAAGCATTTTAGTTAATTAATCCTGATGTCTACATTTGTCTGCAAATCTAGCCTGATGAGGCTTTCCTTCATATGTTTCCTGAGATCTAGATGTTTGCAAGTGTTGATTTTGAATTTTAAAAAATCAGTTGCGTGATTTGGAAATCTTGCTCCTGCCTTTATCTTCAAGCAAAATGAAACTAAAATAAAGACAACAAAAAACGAATTCGAAAACACAAAACACTGATTGTAATTCCCCGTGACCTCCACCGGATGCTCTCAAAGTCCCATGCCTCGATAATAACACCTGACTATGCTAAACAGCACGTTATTATTAGATACATTAACACATTCATGGACATGTATTTCCTCATCAACTCATCGCACTTGTGTTGACAGGAAACCGGTGGCGTAAGATTGAAGTTTACTCCATGAGTCATCATTCGTGTGTATGCAGGAATGTGTCTGAACAGACACAAACACAGACACCGCCATGGCGACACAACAATAATACAGACAGCGTGCACAATAGAGCCTGAACGACCGGGATAAAACTGCTTGGATGTTTAAATCCCCATTAGTCAGTGTTTCTGTACTGCACAGCAGCTCAAGCTCACAACATTTAAACGCAAGGAAAGTGATCAATCACTACCCGGATACAGTAAGGCCTCGAGCTTTGCCTCAGCAGCCTGATATGTTTTTCCTTCTGGATGATAGCTAATCAATATCATCAGCGTTCACCCTGCCCTCCAGCCAGGCCTCACCTCCCCACTAACTGCAGCTAACAGCCGAGGTCTTTGTTGTGCCGTGACCCCACTCTCTCTCCACTAACACAGGCACTGCTGACCGTGACCACGAGGGCCACGAGGACGGGCCATTCGCAATCTGGGGGTCCACAGCCTGAACAAAAGCCCAGGTCAGTGGAGAACGCGCAAACAGACGGGGACCAGGGATGAGCCTTCTGCTCTGTGGTCAAGCTACAGCTGGGACAGTCACTCTGAGAACTTGACCTTCACCTCTGGCCCTGACTGTGGCTTTGGAGGATGGAGAAGGGGGCGTGCCCTGCACTGACTCCTGTGACTCTATTGGTAATGGTATCGATTACTGTTTCTGGACCCGAGTTTGTGTGTGTGTGTGTGTGTGTGTGTGTGTGCGCGCGTGCGTGCGTGCGTGCGTGCGTATTAGCACGACCGTAAGCGTGAGCCAGATTTATTTGAATGATTCATGGTGATGAGAGACACTGACTACATCTAGGCGTAAAATACAAAGTATACAGTCCCTTTGGTGCCTACGCCCTTTCAGCTCCATCTAACACCTCTCCCCTGTGGATGACAAAAGGGGCTTTTAGAGCCCTGATGAGTGATGACTTCTCTCTATCAGTTACTGCTGTCATTAAGGCAGAAAGGACTTCGCTAAGGAAGTTGCCCAGAGTGACACTTACAGTACATTTAACCTTTGGGGGGGGAGGTGTTTCTGCAAAGTTTTCAGTTACATCAGTGAACTGGAGAGTGCTCACACCCACATAAATTATGCCTCATAAATGGTTTTAAGTTATATTAATAATATATAACAGTTTATTTTTAAATTAACATCCGGTACAGCTATTCTAACATGCAGAGTCCTACAGGGATCTGGCCAGAGCTGACTCTGATTTGGGTTTAATTGGACTCTAAATAAAATAAATTACCTTGGCTTCACCTTCTAGTTTTCTTGGAGTCCTGACTGACAAAACTCTAAGTTGAAAGGGTCATATTAATTTTGTCTGCTATGCAACGTCTAAATCCATTACCATCATTTGCCAGTTTCAAAGACTGGTTCATCAGAAGTGTTTATAAAGTCTTTATTATAGCCTAATTTATTCATATCTTTATTTATTCTACCCACATCTGTAAGCTTTATGTGTTACCGAAAAAGTTCTGCAGAATATCCGCATTTAGCACCAGGGCTGATCACTCAGCCCCTCCTCGTCAATCAACTCGAGATGCTAACATTTTTTTTAAAGTGGACCTATTCTGGTTTTCCTTATTTTCTGCCACGTGTACTGTATACTGTTACAGTGCTGTATGTTTGTATTAAACATGCCCAAAGTCTCAAATAATGAGGTCACCTTATGTGAAAGTAATCCATCTGATTTAAAAGCTCATGATTCTGTTTTTTTCTATTCTTAGATCTGTTTGATGTCACTAAGAGTAAGTGAAGTTCTAACCACCCTACAAGTTGGTGTTTGCAAGGAGCAGCCAATCAGAAGGAAGAAGGCTTAAATTCAGCTTGGCATGACTAACAGACAGCTTCTAGAGCAGGTTTTCTATTCTTAGATCTGTTTGATGTCACTAAGAGTAAGCCAGACTCACAGTTTGCGGGTGTTTGCGAGGGGCAATCAGAAAAAGAAGGCTTGTTTCAGACAGAAGATGAACTAAGGGGCTATCTCAAGGTTATGACATGCAAACCTGCTCTAGTAGCTGTCGGTTAGCCATGCCAAGCTGACTTTAAGCCTTCTTTCTTCTGATTGGCTGCCCCTCGCAAACACCAACTTGTAGGGTGGGTTAGACTAGTGAGTCTGGCTTACTCTTAGTGACAAGAATAGAAAAAAACTGAATCATCAGCTTTTAAATCAGATGGATTACTTTCACATAAGATGACCTCATTATTTGAGACTTTGGGCATGTTTAATACAAACATCCACCACTGTAACAGTATACACACATGTAAAAAAGTTAGTATCTTGAGTTGATTGACAAGGAGGGGCTGAGTGATCAGCCCTGGTGCTGGGGATATTCTGCAGAACCTTTTGGTAACACAAAGCTTACACGTGTGGGTAGAATAAATAAAGATATGAATGAATCAGGCCATAATAAAGAGTTATAGCCTAAACAATGACCTGGATAAGCTGAAGCAGAATGGGTAGTAACATATTTACAATCAATCAGCAATAAAACAGGACATGTTAAACTGTTAAAGTATCATATTGAACCGTGTTAAGTGTCTGTTATATGTGACACAGACCTCGGCTGTGGAACGATTTAATTTAGTTTTACTTAGCTAGCACAAATCACAACAACAGTCACCTCAAGGTGCTTTTCTACAACCTGCTGTGAGCAAGCACTTGGTGGCAACAGGAAGGAAAAACTCCCTTTTAACAGGAAGAAACCTCCATGCGCCTGACAGTGACAACGATACTTTTGACCCAACATGATCATATCTAGCTACTTTTTAACACTATGGTATCGCTGGTTCATACTGGGATAGATTTATACGCACTACCACAAGTGACATAATAGTATTAAATTCAGTAGATTAGCTTACAATATTAGACAACATACTGAACGACTCAGGACTCATTAATGCAGATTAAAGATTAGCATTACTTCATTAACACTGGGTGGACTGACTGTAAAACAATGATTTCTAAGTGTTTGCCTGAACGATAGACTGTAATTTGAAATGAAGTGTACACTCATCTACAGAGGGTCTGGTCTCTTAGGGCCACTAGTGAACATTAGAGAAGACTACAACTCACGCTGCACATCAATATTTAAGGACAAACTGGGACTCTTCCATTTGGCATCCCAAAGGGGGAGAAGCAGGTCCATACATCCGTGCTCCTGGTATACAGCACTTTCTTCGTGCTTTCTGCTCATCTTTTACTTTTCTTTCTACACCTCCAACATATATACAAAAAAAGACTCTGGTTCTCCTCATCCTCGTGTCTCAGGCGCGCCTGCTGTCTCTTCTGTTTCTGTGGTTGCTCAGAGCTCAGGAGCCGCTGAGAAAGATTAAGGGATGAGCACTTGTCTTCCCCCCCTTTTCCCTGCTGCCCGGCCAGCAGGCTGCCAGTGTGCTGAGGAGATTGAGATGCAGCTGGTTCTTTTTTGGCTTTAATCGCTCCCAGAGATCCGATCATGGTTTGATTTGTTTTTTTACAGCCTGGCCTTATTTTTCACATCAGCAACGTGAATGCCCCTTCAAACTCCCCCCCTTATACTTTTGATGAAATTTGCACCATATGCCTTTGAAGGGAATGAACCGACTGGCAGGCATGCTTCTCTTTAGCTCTCCTCTCTCAGTGCAAGTGGTTTGATCAGGCCCCAGCCGTGATGGGGGCAAGCTCTCCAATCCTGAGACAGTATTATGTTCCCAAAATTGCCTGACTGGAGATAATGAAGGCCTATGATTTTTTTTTATTTTTTTTTGAGCAGCGATCACATCCAGAAAGAGGAGGAGACAGGGACTTGACTAAGGATGTGCTCACTAGACCGTTACTACCAAATCAACTTCCAGAGGTAGAAATAGGCAGTTATGGGCATCAAAGGAAAGGCCAAGTACATCTAATCACCTCGAGCTTGATGTCTGTCTCTTTGCCTTTTCTGATTCTCTCTCACTGCTGAGTCCAGTAGGATTAGAAGAGTTTTATTTCACCTTGAATTACCACTGTGTGTATCATACAGTGTAATCCATATTGAAAGACTTCTGGGAAGAGTTTGGTCAAATAGAGAAAGGAGAGGAAGGAGGGAGTACGGTGGACTGATTGCTGAAATGTATGCCGCGTTTCCCCCGTATCTTTGACCCAATGAAATCCTTCCCTTCTTCTGAAGGAGAGCCAATCAATGCCCTTATCAACTATCTCATCAGGCCGACTGGCCAAATTAGCCCCTGGCAATTCACAGAGTGACGCATAGTTTGTGTAATCAGGGAGAAATCAACATCTAAGAAATGAGAGCATTCATTGGAAAAACAGTGAATAGAAGAGTTAACCATGGCCAGCGACAGGATGAGATGAAGATGATGATAAAGAAATCACAATTTCAAATGTACAGGGGCAGAGAAAGATGCCCCATAACCGGGATCCTCCTTATTCCAACATGTGGCGTAGGGAAAAAAAAGGCAGACGCATTTGCTGATGAGCTGGAAAAGACCGGTGTGACAGAAACAATATTTAAACTACAGACAGCTGATTCAATGGCATTTTACAAACTCCAGACGGTCTGGATACTTTCTCCTCCACAGAGTTAGATCATCCTGGCACTCACAGCGACATTGTCTCCGTGCTAAGTGCCACAGATGTGCATCGGCATGCAAGCATCAGGCCAATAAATCAATTAGCAAACAAACCAGTGAATGATAGTACTTCTGCAATGCAGGTGCAAGCTATAGAGCACCTTTTTTAAATGCAATTAACATGTCCTTCCTCCTTCTATCTGTCAGTGGCACCCAGAATCTGGTTCTGCTTCTCCGCTGGCTGTTGCAGAGGTTTCCAATCAGCTGTGGAGGCTTAACGGCTGGAAAACAACAAGCTTGTGTCTTTTCCTCAGCTCACAGACGTCTGTTGGCATGAGGCTTTACAAAAGAAGTAGGCGAAGAGCTCGGGGCCTTGAGGGACAATTGGTCTACAATTACTTGGTTGAACAGCAGCAAGATGACAACTATTACTGTAAAGCTGTGCTTCTCTTATTGCCAGAAATTATATCGCTGCAAGGTGCGATGAACAAGTCCTTGGACTTATCAAATTGAAACCTTTAGGTGATTTAGGTTTACCTGATCTCCCCAGATTCTCATGAGATACTGGACTTCTTTTTGCTCTGTGGATGTCCTGTTGTGACTACTTACACACGTGCCTCCACTCTCGGCACTGGATCTCCTCCAGTGTGCACAAACAGAAATGTCTCAGCTTGATTTCTAAGTTGCATGGAATGAAACCTGGCAAGAAGACTGTGCCTCACTCTTTATTTTTTCACTGCTGGCATGCCGCACCGTTCAGCTGTTCACGCTGACGTTACAGTCAAACTTGGTATTGATAGCCTGATCCTAGTGGACCCTGAGGAATAAATTCTGAAAAAATACAGCAAAGGGGGAGAAGCAGGTCCACATATCCTGGCTCCTGGTCTGTGGGTCATATCTGGACCGGTTTAACCCTCCGTCACCCCGATGTCGACATTAAGGAGGGACGAGGTCAGTATCCAGCACAATGCACTGACGTGTTGCTGACGTATAAATGTGTGGGTGGTGGTGGCCCCTATGGACCAGAGACATGTGTTTGCTCACTGAGGTCATTTCCATGTGTTTGGCCTGATTTAGCTGGGAACTTCCAGACAATGATCCAAAAGCGGTTCAGAGCTGCACAGGAAGAAGACTTTTGAGGGGAGATCGGACACCTTTACATCGGGTAAGGTTTGAGACTTTCACTGAGACCAGTAACTTTTTTCACCTGGTAGGTGTGCGTGTACCACCCAGCCATCTGCACGTGTAGTTAAACATGAGCTAATTTGTTAGTTGGCTGTTGTGACTTCAGCAGGGCTGGGAATCATTAATGAAGAGTGATGAAGGCTTCAGAGACATACTGCAGCACACGAGTGTTTCTATGTGCGCAGAGAGCATCTTCAACATGTTGTATGCAGCATGTCTAACTGCAGGCCATCACTATTGATTTATTAATGCTAGAGAATGCTGCTGCGCTAATTGAATTGAGATCCAGGAAGTCAGTTAATGTAGCTGACAGCGATACAGGAATTTAATCTCCCCAGTGCACAGAATTATGACTCTTCCCTATCTGCGCTGTCAGAGGGATAAATAGTAAATCAATCTTTTCTGCCCCACTCAGAGTTTGTGCAGGATGGATCGTAACAACCTCTCTCTGTCTTAAACCATCAACAATCTCTACTCAAGCCGTTCAATTGGTTCACAGTCTCATATCCCTGCGAAGATAAATCAAAGTCCTCCAAACCCCATAATCATAAAACCTGTCATTATAAAAAGACAATGTGCTCTCCATAGCCAAATCACTTGTAACCCAATAGTTTATAGGCACTTACACTGTCCACGTCGAGGCTCATGCTACACACTTCCTGAAGTCCAGCCCAGTCCCGCTGGTTCCACGCCATCGCTCCCCACCAGCGTGCGCCCTTGAAAAAGTCAGCCGACATCAGCACTTCTGCCCATAAGACCACCACTGCTACAACAACCACTGCAACGTCTTAGAATACCAGAACCGCCGCCGCAGAGAGACTCCAACATAAAGTCATTAATACAGGCCCGGTTTAATGTAAATGTGTTTGCACAGCTGCTATTTAGCTGCCGTCTGAAGGTAAAGGAAAGCCGTATAGCCAGGTCTCTTAAAGTGCTGTGAGATGGACTGTCCAGTGGAGCTAAAGCGCAGATGCCGGCAGGCATGCAGGGCAGAGGCTCGGGGCCAAACCACGACAGTGTGCTCAAAGGCTCCACCACCCAGGCCGGCCAAGGTGTGTGGGCCTGCTGGCTGGGATTAGATGACTGTGGACAGTTGGTGTGTGAATGTGACACAACCATACTGATCATATAGTATATGCATCAGAAAAACTCATAAACTACAGAGGACATTTTTAGCTCTTTGAATGAGAAGGTGCAATACAGCAGAGAGAAAGAGGGATAAACAAAGGAGCAGGGAGAGGAAACGAGGGGGAATATATTTTACATTTATAATGTAGGCTCTCTGGCGAGGAAAGGGTAGGGAAGAAAAACAGTTTTTTGCTCTTTCTGTTTCTCTTCTCAGCGGTTAATGGACGCATGAGTTATATACAGTACTTATTTTAGTCTCTTTAATCATGAGCCTTTATCGTATGTTCTGCCAAGACCTGCCACCAGTTACTGCTCGTGCCTGCCAAAAAAATGAATGAAAATGTAGAGAAACCAAATATTGTGGAGCCATGGCGCAGAAGTCGAAACCCATCTCCTTCTCTTCCTTTTGAAGAGCTTAGTTATAAAAGAAACACCTAACTAGGACCAGGTATTGTGTTCAATGGATGTCTGTGGATGAGACACAAGGAAAACTCTTGAATTTTTGAAATTATTTCCTGGAGCGTTGTGAAAGATAAGCTCATATAAGCTATTCAAAGACAAAACAAATGGAAATGTCAATATTTCCTTATTCCACCCTGTGTGGCTTAAGAGCACAAGAGACATCATTAATCACTTTCTAACATGCCTTGATATGTCAGAGAAAAAGAAATGCAAAGGTAGTTATTGTTACAGATGCGTCTAATAATTGGAGGGCAATTCTGCTCAGTAAAAACTGGATTTAGATTCAACTAAAAAAAGAAAACCTCCCACCTCCACACAGTCAGGCTCCCCAGAGATCAAATTTGTTGCAATAATCAGAGGTGTTGATGTTATCCCGGTCTGTCCTTAATGGATGGAAAGCCTGCAGAGTAGATGAGAGGCTTTGCTAAGGTCTGATGCATAGGCCGCTGCATTAGATGGGGCCAGGGCTGTGGCCAGTGGAGCTCTTAGGCCTGAAGAGTAGTACTTAATGCTTGGGTGGAGTGGAGGACCTTCCTGGCCACAACGTCCTACCTCTGTGCCCCCTGGAAAACCACAGCTGACCACCGGGGCACGGGGAAATGAAACCGAGGAAACCACGGGGCCAGGCGAGATCAGCACGGCAGCAGACACCAAGGTGGAAAAAACAAAGAGTTGAGCCATTCGGCGGCTTGGCGGTTGGCGCTGATGGAGCTGTATTAAGATATTAATTGCTTTTTGACATGATTTTGTTAAGAGAGGAGGGCAGGCCTGCGGCTTCTTGCACAAAGGCTAGGATAATAGTGGAGAGGCCTGACGGGGCAGAAAGGGTCCCACTTGAAGCTCCGCGAACAAAGAGATACCTGCATTCATAAACGCTGCACTCAAAGTGATGGCTGTGGAAATTGATATAAAGAAAAGCATGCATATTTTTAATACTGGGCTCTAGGATAGTTTTGAATGATTCAGAGCTTAAAGTAAGCCTTATTTATCTCATCCTTGGCCTTGACGCAGCCGCTCGTGGTCCGAAATGGTCTGAAACCGAGCCTTTGTCTCACAGCGATTGTTTCCATATACACGCTTTGCAAATTTTCACGTCTAATTTTGAAAATAGCAGAAACGAAAGAGCAATCGAAAAGCAGAATGCTGCTGAAACAGGGATGTAGGCCAAAGTCCAAGTCGCTACAAAGCACATGAGCAAATGCAACCATGAGAGAGCTTATGCCCTTCATAATGTTGAGTGCACAAAAGTCACAGTGAAAGAGAACAAAGTGCACTGAAAGCTAAGTACATCTCCCACTGCAGACAGGGTTAACCCCACTGAGGTGATAGTGCGTCAGATGGGGGTGCAGCCTGCACACACGACAGCAGACATAAACAGCAGTGCAGCAGCCCTGACGCAAGGCCACAGCTTCACACACACTGCAGTGCAGCTAAGGTTGCGCCGGGAGAAGTGAATCACCAAACCCCGGTGATTCAGGACACATAACCTATACTTATGGGCTGCTGTGTTCGTGAAACTGTACTCCGGTGTGTGCGTGTGTGTGTGGGAGTGGCGTGCGTCTGATGCATATGCGTATATGGCGCAGGCAGCTGCCAGGGGACGGACAGGGAGCATTACCATCAGCATCTGAGTGGATCAAGGAGAAGCCCCCAGTAATCCTGGCCTCTCTCTAGACTCCCACACATCGCAATTAGAAGTAATCCTCCCCCTCCTCCCTGCAACCAGCAGAACAACTGAGAACAACTCTGTGTGTGTGTGTGTGTGTGTGTGTGTGTGTGTGTGTGTGTGTGTGTGTGTGTGTGTGTGTGTGTGCGTGCGCGTCTGAATGGGTGTGTTGTGTGGCTGTGGGGGGCAATTAGCCAACTTTGTACTTGGGGAGGAGATTCTCCCCCTAAAACCGCCAGACGACCACTAGGCTGTGGGACTGTGGGATGGTCCACAAACACTCACAGCACACACACACACACATAAACACACATTAGAAATAGTGAGGGAGGGTAACAAATCGACCACAGTGGTGGCGATATAAACAACTGTTTGACCATTGGCCACATAATTGGCTGAAGATTTCTCACTATCAGTAGGGAGTTTTCTCCATGGTATTCCACCACTACCACAGCATTTGTCCCTGTGTGCAGATATTGATGAGTTTTATTACCCTCTTATATGTTTGAATCATCCACAGCTTTGTGTAAAAGTACATTAATCGGGAATCTTTTTAAACAGTGGGGTGAAGGCCAGAGTGGAAACCTGATATCAGTGTGTTTGGCGGTCTTTGCCAAGGTTAATTACAGGCCTGCCCTCACTTGATTTGACAGATTATCAGCGAACAGCCAAGGTGCTGCTTCTGAGCACAGATTAAACATCTGCAGGGTCACTGGGCACGGGCTGATCGCTGACGGGGAGCGCAGCCCGCTGTATCTGAGGTAAGGTGAACTCGCCAGCAGGAATTGTCAAAACTAAACGGAGATCTGCTCGCTCGAGCTTTCTGGAATTTTTAAAAAATGACTTTTGTTTAGGAACAAAAAGAAGCTGGTAGGAAAAAACTACAAAGGCTGTGGTCACTGTTACAAAACAGCCTCACCAAAGTGGCTGCTCAAAAGCTTTTCTGGTGCTTTCCACGCAATCAACAGTAAAAATAAACTCGTGTTCAAGGTAAAAACGAGCTTGTGAACTCCCCTTGAATGTAACATTGACTAAAAAAGCTGCAATTATGTGAAAGTTAAGGTTCTTCATCAGTTGAGGAAGACTGTGGGATACAGATATCTTGTAAACACAAAATAGTGATTCAGATTAAACATCAAGTCAGTAAAAGGTCGCATGTTTACTGTTGACAAATTCCAGAAAGCATCACATTATTTTACCATAAATTTTACCTTTCACTTAAAAAAAAATGCTACACCCGCTGCTGCTCCTCAGAGACAGTTACAAAGGTCAAGGTCATAGTTAGAGAATCATAAAGTTTCAGGAGGGAAATGTGCAGCTGGGTTTTTCTGTCACTCCTACAGTCAGATACACAAATGAAATAAAAGAAAAGTTTAAAAACAGTTTAGCATTACACTCAGTAATGATCAGTTTGTCCCTCTATTCTTTACATTTTCTCAACAACTGTTTATTAAACCCACGTAAAACCAACAACTCTCAAGCATGCCTGGGAAGGTGGTGTGAAAAAGTTGAATCACTCAGATGGTCAAAACTCAAAGCGGTTCTCACAAAGACAGCTGTGCATGTTTTAGTTTGCTTTAATTATCCTTTATCTTCGGTTTCCTGTGACAAATGACATCAGCTGCAACCCGCAACCTTCCCGCTGTGCAGGGCCATGTTTTGAGCAGGCACAATTACACACATGCATTCGGCGAGGGTGTCTTTGAAGCTGCCCTCGTTTCAAAATAGCAACTTTATATTTACCTGCATGTACCGTGTTAAAGGGCCATCTGACACTTGGATTATATTCTAGTTATCTTAAAGTCGCCGAGCTCCATCAGGATTTGTGTGCTTCGGTTACACTTGGGCTAAACATTGAATCACACCCATAAAACAACTATTCAGTTAGAAAAAAAGATGATGCAAGCAGAAATGTGGCAAATTATTTTGACCTGTGGCTGACACTTAAGGTCCTTAAGTGTCAGAAGTGATTTGCCCTGTCAGCTGATGTTAGGGTCAAAGTGTGTTTTTAGTTTAAGAGCCCATGGTGGGGGCGGGGGAGAAGAGCAGGGCGGAGAGAGGTGTCAGGGTGGAGGGCATGTAGCACACAAAACCTCAGAGCCCACGCCTTCGCAACTTCACAGCTACCTTCAATAACCACTTCCGCTTTATATAGGAAGCAAAGACATACATTTCAGAAACATGCTTTGAGTCTATTTTCACATGTGTCCACTCCTTGATTAGATCATCAGTAAAATAAAGGTGTAACATAAAGAAGCAGCAGCAGCAGTTCTTCGGGAAGCAGACTTTAAATGAGCAATTCTTAAAAGTTCTGCAGATCTAAAACCTAAACACCACGTTGCAATTTTCTATTAAACAGTCTTTCCCTCCCAACCTATTTCCCTTGTAATAAAAAGCCAGGGAGTGCAAAATGCCCTGAAAGGCAGCTGCATGCTACAACCAAAGCGTCAAAATCATTTCCAGACTTCTCCATCGTGGATCAAGGGGAAGGAGAGGCACGGGGAGAGGAAACCACGGCAAAATAAATTAATTGCAAATGTGTCGTTGAGGGGGGCAAAGAGGAAAGGTTAGGGCGATTCATCTACGCTGATGGACGGGGGACAGGAGCGGCGAGCCGGTGGTGAAAGAAGCAGCATGAGGTGACCGAACAGCGGCGCAGGTGATGAGGTGAACAGATGAGCAGGAGACGAGCACAGAAGCAGCATGCCGTTGGATACGCGGCTCACGTTTGACTGCATCTGAAATCCGAGGGGTCTGTTAATCCTTAAAAACGGCGGTTGCTGGAGGCAGAGGATGGGAGGAGTGTGAATTGTGCTGCGGCCGTGACATTGATAAATGGCCCGGGGAGACAGGCTATGAAGAGCAGTCAAACACCTGCCCTGCCCTGCATGAGCTCCACTCAACTCAAACAAGATGCGGGAAACAGGAAGTGCAGCGTGCCAACATAAGGAGGAGGCTGCTTTCCTGCCAATGCCATCTCTCTTTTTGTTGTTCAAAACCACAAAATGTGAACAGGTGTGTCAAGACAAAAGAGGAGCCGGATTCATTGCTCATTAAAAAAACAAACCAGGGTTATTTGTCTTCAAGGTAAAACTGTGACTGACGGCTCAAAGCAAATGACTGATGTTATTTTTGACAGTTCAAAACAAAACAGGGCCTCCAGCAAATAACTACTGAGATTCCCACCTTCTCAATAACACAGGAAATGCCAACAATTGCAGTCTTTTGAACCTTAAACAATATAGCAAAAACCCCAACTTAACTCACTTGTTATTAAGCTTTGTTAAAGCTGCGGAGGTAGCGACTGACTGACTGTTTTGTTTGTTTTTTTCATTGTGAAAATGATGCCCATGAAGCACAAACACATGGCGCAACAGGGCGGAGTGTTGGTTAGAACTATTGCCTCAGAACAGGAAGGTTGGGGGTTCAAATCCTTGTGCTTGTGTGGGCTTCAGTTAAAAATGGTGTACGGGTTTGGTTCATGGTATGCCCCGCCTCTCTCACAGCTAGGATAGGCTACGACCCTGAACTTGCCCTTTAACCCTTGAGATAGATGCAGCCTAGAGTTCATGTTATGGGTGTGACATGTGCCACAGTGTATTAGTGGAGTCTATGACAAACCTACCATGCCATTATACCCTCCACAGGGGTCGCTTCGCTCACTGCCAAGTTACAAAATTAAGAGCTGCAAAACCGGCCGATGTGACATAACCTTACTGATCTACAGCTCTTCTCTTCTGTGAATGTCATCCTCCCTTTAAGCAGTCTTTCTTCTGATTGGCTTCCTCTCACAAACGAAAGGTTTAAACAGCAGGTGGGTCAAGTGACTACTCAAACAAACTACTCAGACATGCATGCATCTATCTATCTTCATACCTACCTACCTGATGTTTTGGAAGAAGCATAAAGTTTATTCTAGTACAAAAGCCTATATTGGAAGCAGATAACAAGTCAATCAAGTGATTTATTTAGACATGTGTTTGTCTGTGTTACCTACCATAAAACTGTTCTTTAAATGGTAAAAATATGGCAAATCAGCTGATATATTAAAAAGTGAGGGCTGTTTTTACAGATCACTTCTTCCACTCTCACCTGGTAGTTGGTAGCAACAGAGAAAGCTGTGCAACAATGTTTACTGCAGCGACAGTAAACACGGAGGAGATTCAAGTGCACTTTAACAGCTTCACACAGTGATTCGCTGAGTCAAGACGGGAAAGGAGACAAGCAAAAGTGTCCAAAATACCAGACTTCACGGTTTTTAAGCCATTGACAAGGTTGAACTGTAATTTAATTTAGACCTTCATCCTCAAGGTTCACAGTCGCAGAAGAAAACTCCATTTAGACTAAGAATAAAACATTATGCAACACATGAACAATGATTAAATATATATATATATGTGTGTTAAGTGAGAATCTATTTTTGCCAAGTTATATTCCAAATACACATAAGTACAAATTTTAAATATTAATAATCAATTACTCCTCCAGTGTGTTTATTACAGTTTGTTTTCTTCTTTTTAAAATTAGGGGTTACGTCTTTATTTTAATAACTCATCTTGCTACTCAGTATATTTACTTATACCATACTAATTTGTTTCCCCTGACTGCTTTGTCACCGTTCCTGCTCATGCATATGAAAATAAACTGCGGATTAACTGGGTGGAGAAAGCCTCCAACTCTATGTGTCTACTCGACTGTAATGAAAAACCCCTAAAATGATGCCTAAAAAAGATTAGATTCTGTCTGTGGCAGTGAAGCCAACAAATGGTTTAGTTTAAGTAATTTATGTGTTAGAATAATAAATATATCTGTCCAATAACGACACGTGAGGGGCGGAAAAAGTTTAAATATCTGACTGAGCTACACTGAGCATCATCACTGTAAACGTCAATCTGCTCTTCTGGAGCCTTCACATCCTCCTCTGTTTTTTCCCTCTGCTGGCATAATTCAATAAAAGCCTGACAGCAAATATTATTCTGTGTTAGAGAAAGTTTTATAAGCCTTAAATGGAATCAGGCCTGAGAGTTGTGCACACTGGTCGTCTCCCGGGAAACAGACAGGAAGACAAAGGGGGAATAAAACGACGCAGGGCAAAGTGTCTGAAGGACTCGATGACAGCGGCGCTGCTCACCTTCGCTCTTTATCACTTCCTGGAATCACAGGAAACTACAAACAAACACATGAAGTGACAGACGTTATTTTCACTTTTCACCATAAAACATCGCCCAAGGTTTTCAAACAGCATCCCCTCTGCTCGGACATCCTCTGCTGCAGACAGACCCAACAGACCTGCCAAAGTGAATTTACCTAGTAAAGTGAATTACAGGGTGATAAACGATACTTTGGCAGCAAAGCAGTAAACTGCTGAGAGAAGCTAAATACTAATGTGATTTGTCAAGGAGTTTATAAGCTGTAAGTGCTGCGATGAAATGACTGGCCCCATTGGAAGAGATAAACACGCTGGGAAAGTCTTTGTTTTGCAGCCTTATCGACTACAGCAGAGAGGAGCTGGTTAACATTCACTGCGCTCATGCTAGCGGCTGTGCACAGACGGGAGAGGCAGATGCTAAATGGCAAAGTAATGGATTTTTCAGCAGAGCAAGAACATCCCAGGACAGAGGCTATACTGCTGAGGCATGGACTTCTCATGAATAAACATTTTCTGGTTTAACCTCTTAATTTCCATGTGGGAGGTCTCTTATTTCAGGGGAAACTAAGTCCTAAAAATATCTCCTTCAACTTTCCCCAAACTCTACCCAACACACATAGCCCCCCCACTTCTGCATACACACACACCCCCTATCACTGTGGCTCTGCTGTGTTATGCTGCTGGGAGGCTGAAGTGGCCTTTGTGGGCTGCGTCCACTCTGGCAGGGCCTCAGAGTGCCTGCTGCCGCCTGCTGCCTCAGCCCCGGGCTCGGGCTGCCAGCCGGCCCGCCGACCAACTTCCCTGAACCCATGCCAAGCTCCTGACGCCACCCTGGGTGGTCCTGCTTCATGCGGGTCTGGCAGGGCACTGCTCAAATCGCCCCCACCTCCCCTCCTCTCTGGCTCCCCCAACAGCCGCAAACAAACTCGCTGTGTTCCCGATGAGGAGCTCCACAGAGAGTCAGTAAATGTTGCGAGTGATATTTTTGTCAGAAGGGAGGATGTGGACGTACTGTATTTTTGAGGGTTTTGGAAAAGCGAAAAGTGAGAAAAGAATGTCTGTAGGCGAGGACATTTATATTTAGTCCGCCTGTGAGTTTGTGTTTATTTATTTGCATGGCATTTTGTGGGGAAAAGGTGCTAATGATGGTTCACACAAACTAAAGAGAAGTTTTGTTTTATTCAAATCTACCGAGTCAGTGTGTCTTCCCCCCCTCCTGTGTCTCTTTGTGCTGCTGTATCCATCCCTCCGTCTCTTTCTCAGTCAATGAACCGTGGCTCAAAGTTAAAATCACCAAGGCAGAGCAGTGAAATCACTGGTGATGGTCGTTGGAAACCGACTGTCAAATTACACGATGAAGACTTAAGATTCTCCCGTTACAGATATCACAACACACGCAGCCAAGAAATCAAGCATGCTTGAGCCGGAATTGCGCTCCCATTCTTCGTCTCATGCCGGAGTCGGGAGTCATGTTCCCGCAGAGCTTTGGAGGTAATTGTGCCAGGCTCCTTCGCTCCACACGACCACCCCTCTGCCCCACCAAAGTAAATGCACTCCTTCTCCCTTTTCTCTGTGTTTGTCTTGTCTCTCTGTTTCTAGTCCAGAGATTCATGACTCCTGATTGCGGATGATTAAAATCATTAGAGGTCGTTAGCGGGAGTCACTTACTGCTGAGCTCGCTGTGAAGGTTGGGTGGGGTTGGGAGGAAAAAAGGGGGCTAGGCACACTGTTGCAGGAGGCCAGATCTCATTGTTCTGGTGTTGTTCCTGCAACATTGTATTCAACATTCAGCCTGGGGAAAATGACCACACAAGGAAAAAAGGATTGAATTTTTAGTTTCTGTCCTAATTAACAAATAAAAACTGATTTTATCCCACATTTACTTTCAGTTTTACACAGAAGGCAAACCTTAATCCCACGAGTGAACGTTCTGAGCCTTTCATCCGACACAACCCCATCTTTATGTAGCCTTTGATGCTCTGCACTTCTTTTTAATGGGAGGGTTGACCACACTAAGGTCGTAAATCTATGAGTGGTCAACAAAATTTACAGGATGCTGCAGAAACAACACCAACATATCAGATGGATGGTTGCAGGATGCTGGCAGGGGTGGGCGAGGGTGGGGGTGACAAACATCACTCTCTTTTCTCTGAGCTGCCAGATCCCCAAATGCACACACAGGGACAAATATCCATCAGCCCCACCCGTCCACCTCCAACAGTCACACATACATGCCAAAAACCACCCAAGCTGCCTCTGATACCATCAGCAAAAAGGCACCAATGTGTGTATTAGCAGTGTGTATAATCACAAGGCCTTAGGGGACCCTAATGGATTAGTACACTAACACACTGTCAAATCCGGGCCAAGCTGGGCCCACACTAACATTGTCAAATGACACAATCAGTGTGCTGGAAAAGTCCTAATTGCTCCTGTTAGGCATCAACAAACGACTTCATAATACTCAAATGACTCATTTTTGTGCCCAATGTTTTGAGCCAGTTGATTAGGAAAAGGCAACAACACAAACAGCGTATTTACAACAAGTGATCATCATCAGCCTTATGAAAATGTACTCGCTGTCTGAAGTGTGTATGGCTGCCTTATTTTGAACCCAGATGCCACACAGATGTGTTTATCTCATCAGCAATAACTACAGTTGGTTAAAGCGGCCATAGATTAACTCATATGTAGATGTTGTCGTTAGGCCGATCCTGTCTGTCAGTGGAATGGCCGGACAGCTGTCATAGCCAGCGCGCGCTGTGAGTGGATCACCGGGCTGAAGGCATGAATAATAGATGCTGTTTATGAGTGTATGTTTTCCATCTGACCCCTGGGTCTGCAGTGAAAACTGCAGCCAGCCTCTTAAGGGGTTGAAGGAGAGAGTGAGAGGGAGACAGATGAAGCTCACCCCGGGGAGCCGATGGGTCATTTACTACCCAGGGACCCCCCATCAGCCATCAGTGACATGTTCAATCAGGGCTTATAGTGTTATACACAGAAAAACATGCTGTTCCCTGATGCTGAACAGCGAGCGGTGCCTCACACAGACAGCTCTGTAGGGAGACAATGCAGCATTTATAGTACAGTGAGCGCCATCGTGAAAGTAGCCTTATATTAAACCCTGATGTGTACACTCAAGGCTTTTCCACAGATATTAACCTACAAGATATGTAATGAGTTTTAATATGACCGAACAGTGGATGCCTTCAGCTCCCGTGTTCCTGCAGCAGGAATCACGCTGAGTGATTTCGGGCTCTCGATATTACGAATTTGTTCATTTAAACCAGGTCTCTGGTGAGCATGGCAGAAATAAAGGCAAAAGATAAGGGTAAGGCCTCTGGTGCAGTGTGCACGGCCCAGACAGTGGGACCGACTGTGCCCCGATGTTGGCAATTAGCTCAGGCTGCTTTTGGGGCTGCAGGTCTTAAAGGGACAGTCCAAACCTAAATCTGGCCTACAGAGCTATGCGATCCATCTCAGTCAACTCTAGGAGTAAACAGAAATCACCTCGAAGTGGTCACCTCGCTCTGAGCACTTCTCTGTAGGAAATATTTTTACTTCTTCTCTTATCAAACTACACCTGTCGATCGTATCTCTGCACAGAAGGAAGCGTGCATTTAACCGTGACTGCAGACCTGCAAAAGTTTGACAGGATGTAAACAATAATAGTGTCCCCCTTACGTAAGCACTGAGGCTTGCTAGTTGCACTCTTCTGCTAGATGGTGCATGCAGTTTCAGTATAAGGCAATGATTTCGAGAAAGCAGAGAACAAAGTTTGTGGATTGATGATACGTTGGATGCTGATTTTTTAAAAATATATTTATTTTGGTGCTGTAAGCACTAATCCAGTCTTAATATATGCAAGAGAAATGCAGAGATATTTACAGCCACTATCTGCAAAACTGTCCAAGTCACAGCAAAATAATCCAGATGACTGATCAGCAGATACTCCGATGACAAAAAACTCAGAGAACGTGTTGGTTTTTCAAGAGTGGTTACATTCACACTATTTGAATAGCAAAGGAGGAAACAGAGAGCCTGTCATAGAAAATATTTCTCAGGTTGCAACTTCAGCTACATTATCAAATGTGGGATCTTAACCATCTTTGGTCAACTGACTTTGTTTTGATAGTAAAGTTAGTGTAAGCATTGGCTCCGAAAGACCTGCAGCTGTAATACCACTAGGTGGCATGGTCACTTTGAACACTTACACAAAGAAACCCATTGAAAGACAGAAACCATACACATGTGAGGTGCAGCAGTGTGACATTTCATCACTCTTGCAGCTTGATGAGTAAGATGTTTTTCTGCATATCTGATTGAGAGAGAGATAACAGCTGACAGACACACACAAGCATTAGCACAGAAACTAAAGTTCTAGATCATTATGTGAGGGATAACTGCTGATCAATGAGATATTTGACAAGTAACGCAGCGATAAGCACCTTGACAATAACTGGGCTTTGTGCAAGCAACATGATGTTGTCATCAAAGGATGTTATGTCTTCAAACGGCGTGTGATTGTAAGCTGCACATTCAGCAAAGACACTGTGTCAACAGTTCTCGGAAAAACTGTGCAGATGTTATTTTGGAGTGTATGAAATCACCAAGTGCAAGAATGAGAAATAAGAAAGATAAAGAGCCACAGTGTGAGAAATGAATGCTTGTGTGTGAGTGAGTGATTGCATTCAAGTGTGCATGTGTGAACATATGTGTGTGTGTGTGTAGGAATATATATCTGTGAGCATGTCTGTGTGTGATCACAGTTTTAGGCTGCTGAATAATTCAGTGTCCCCCCAGTGCGAACACTAACACTAACAGAGGGGAGCCATTAAAGATCCATGAGGAGATCATTACAGGCCACCGCCTGGTCTTCTCCTCTGCACCCACCCACACACACACACACACACCCGCACGCACGCACACACTTCCCCAGGGCAACTCCCTCTCTAAACAGTGGGGCCGAACCCCTCAACATGAGCTCACTCTCAGGCCTGGAGCTGCTAAAGGGGCCGGAGGTCAGAGGTTAGCCAAGCAAAGGCGTGACCCACGGCACTAATGCACTTGTAACACTTTAAAACACTTTGGCGAGAGTTAAACAGAACACGCTCTCAAGCAGGACCACACAGACGGCCCGCTGGCTACTCTTTCTGATTTTTTCCCTTTTCCCCTCACTCACTACTTGGGCTGCTCTTGCAGTTTTGTTGGCTGCTCGTCAGGCACAGTTTGGAGGAAAGTGAGATGTGTAGTTACAGTCCTCCTTCCTTTTTCCCTTCTCGCTTTTAAGTCGCAGCAAATTAAACACTTTCTTCTTTAAATTAAATAAAATTGCAAAGGTGACGCAGGATTCGCGCCGAAGACGACACACACACAGCTGGTTCATTCAGAGCCTCGTGTTTCCACCCTGGCCCTCACACCACCCTCCAGGGACCCCGCACTGTTATCACGTCATGTGAACCCATCAGAGTGGGCATCTAGCACATCGCCGGTCAACAATTAACTCACATTGTAGGTCCCCCTGGGTGGCAAATCCAATCAGATGAGAGTTATCGCTGGCTGTCCTGTTTCTGCCTCTCATCACACTGGCTGATATTGGAGGTCCCAACAAGCCCTGAAACACACTTGAAGCAGATCTGATTTGCTCTGGCTCTAATCGCATTGGCCTGAAAAGCTTTTCCGCATAATGTGGGGAAATGTTTTAACTACAGTGTGTTTGATGCTGTCGTGTAAGGCGTGTTGGTCTTTATTTACGCATTCTGATCATGTAAGCCGGAGATGTATTCAGGCTCAGGTGAAATGTTTTGCATCTTCAGATCTAGCAGGTTAAGGTAACCCCATATAAACCCATTCTCAACCTCCAAGTCTTTAAAAGCAATTGTGGTTTTCGGCTACTGTAAAAAGCCTCTTAAGAAGCTCAGGCGGGTGTCATTCTATACTGATGGCTGAGGTCAGGGGGTCAGGGAGCCACCAGAGTGGCAGCTGTCATTTAACTAATGACCAGAGTCCCACTTCCCACCAGGAAATAGAAGGTGCGTGTGCTGGAGGCTGTGGAGTATGTGGTTAGCTGGCAGGTCAGCGGTGGGCGTAGAGTGGTCTGGCTCCAGCTCTCAGGCAGCAGTGGCAGCCCAGACCACTGACAGATAGTGGGCATTATCATTTGTTAAGTGCCCCCTTCGCCTCTGGTCAGGAACACTTAACATTGCCTGTGGTCACTAAATGCTGCTGGACTGCCAGTAGCAAGGTAAAATATTCATTGTCGTGGAGTGGTGGTTTTCCTTAGCACCAACCCTAAAAGCCTGGCTTGGTTTTGTGTTTTTAACCAGGGCCCTTAAACCTGGCCGCACAAGAACGGTCGTTTGCTGGACTGTGTAATTGATCTGTGTAGGATCCGCTCGCCTATCACAGGCTGTGAAAAGACAGAAGATATTGGAAATACTGAAAGAATTTATCCGTCGAAATCTCCGAGGAGCATCTCAGGTAAACGTGACATTTTGTTTGTTTTCAAAAAAAAAAAAAAGTAATACAGCAGAGAATTGTGCGCGGGCTTGTTTGACCTTTAGAGGGGGATTTTTTTCAGGCTCTAAAAGTCCAAGAAAGAAATATATTTCTTATTCTAGGTCAACAACATTTGGTTTTCCCTTTTTCAGTGAGCGAGTGATTCACCTTTGGGGTGCTTGCACATGGAAGATGTTGCTACATGAGTGCAGTCACATCTATAAAAGCGGGGGGACTTCCCAGAAGACCCTAGTAGCAGCTTGCCCCCCCCTCTAACCAAACCACACGGCATTTACAACTGTGTCAGCACACTAACAAAAAAACAAAAAAACGACCTTCTTGCTGAGCTGTTGTTCTGTGTCGCCTGTGACCACTGCTCGAGGTACTGCCGAATGCCAAGTCACAGAGTAGTTGAACAGACCCTACATTCTGCTTGTTTTTAACGGGGTCACCAGAGGAGCTCCCACCTGTGGTGAGTCTGGCATTTAGCAGCCCATAAACGCCCCCCCCCCCCCACTCCCCTCTCTTTCACTCTCACTCTCTCTCTCTAAGTCGTGTGCACACAAAAATTACTGCAGTCAGTATCAGGTGCTTGTTTTCATGTAATTGGTTTCCAGTTTTGTGTTTGTCCCAGCACAGCTCTCAGCCTCTGGTGTCTTAGCACCACAGAAACAAGTTATAGGCGAGAGTGGTTTCTACCCCAGTCGCCTCAGACTCACTCCCTCTAAGGCTCTTGGGTAGGATGAGACCTTGGGGTTGCAGGGTTCTGGCTGAGGGGAACCCTTTCCCCTAAGGGTGCTTGGTGGCATGCTTGGTCAACCTAGGCGCAGCTCACAGGAGGCTTGAGGCCAAGTAGAAGCCAGGCTGTGGCAGGTGTGGCTATGGGATATGAGAGGAAACAGCCACATCTATAGCCACACATCTCTTCTGAAAGATAAAATACCTCCTGTGCTCTGCAAGTTAAACACTGATATGATTCAAAAACACATAGAAACTGTGTGCAGGGAAGCTGCCAATTGCTTTATAAATTACAGAAAATGAGAGCATTACTGCCCTTCTGAGCCTGTCCTTAAATGTTGCTGCATGCAAATCAGTGAATTATATCCAAGCTGCATTTATTACCCACTTAATTCATAACCTGTATACATGACTATACACTCGCGACATCCTGGAAAAAAACAAAAGAGAACTGCAGAGGCCAGGATGAAATTCCATCCTCGTTTCGTGGTCTTCTTGTTCGGACACGCAGAGCAGGACTTTGCAGTGACTCTGCGCTTATTTACCCAATATTTGGTAATGATCGTGTATCATCAGGCAAACTAGCGATTAGAAAGAGAAAACTGACCATTAAAACCTCATTGAGGGCCTGACAAAAACAGGCCGCATTAAATCATTGCAGAGTTACTTTACTAAAGCCACTCTGGGAGGCCTCAGATGCGTGTTAAACCAGTGTGGCTGCCTCGTAACGCCTGACAAGAATTTATCAAAAATACATTTTCTGAGTATCCCCCCCCCCACCACCTCCTGAAACACACATGACTGCAGGGTAAGAAGACAGGGTGAGGTTGTTGTGGTTGGCTGGGAGCAGGTGAGACATACGTCACCATTTCTACGGCAGCAGGAATACAGTAAAGGCAGAAACGGCGGCTCGCTCTTCTCACGTCAGGAAAAACATCCTCGTGAGCTGAAGAAACGTCAGACAATGCAGACGCGCTTTGCAGTTTGCAGGAATAAAGTGTTTCTCAGAACACCGTGCATAATGGAGGAGGAAAAGCTGCAGCTTGGAGGCGCTGCAGGAGATTTATCAAGAAGCGTCTCACTGCTGCTGAGTGACTTTAAAAAAAACTGATGTTATCTATTTCCATTCCAATTCCTGTATAAATTCACATTTGCATCAGTGTCACAGACAGTGTCTAGTCATAGGTGTCATCACTCAGGAGGCTACATTCCCACGCTGGCTGACCGTCAGCACAGCACAAGGGCAGAGTCACGGTCTTTCTCATGAAACCACGGCAATGGCCATCAAAAAACCAATAACTTCCTCAGCACGTTGGCTCACTTCCGCCTTCTGCATGTGGGGACCTGCCGTTACCATGGTTCCTGGGCCGGCTTTTGCGTGCGAGCAGCTTAGACAGCCGTCTGGGGTTTCACGCACACATAACAGGAAGACGCTGGTCGTACTTCTCAACCGTTTCTCACTTCTGCCTTCTCGATTTAGGGAAGGCTGGGGAGACGTGCAGACACAATGCACGGCGAGCAGCCGATCTTCCCACAGCGATCTCCCTCCCCCCCCTTTCATAAAAAAAAAAAAAATCTGTCTATGGGATTGTGATATTAACGCTGATGCAGCGGGTGTGATGCATAGTGATGATGATTCAGTTTCCTCAGGATTTTTGGGCTAAACTGAAAGTAACAAGTCTGCAGGCAAAGTGTGGTTTATGTCGAAAATGCGCAGAGATGCTAAATGCATTCCTTATTTAATTAAGACACTTCAGGTTGTTATTGCACTTTGAATGCTCCTTGCCCGGGTGTGCAGGTCTAGGGGAGGTTGCGTCTGACACCAATGACAGACGTGGGTTTGGGAGCAGGTCTACTTTCCTCATTAACATAATGGAAACAGCTAATGAGGGAGACGTTGTGACAACCAAAGTGTTGGATGAGATGATTCATATCTGCCGTCTATTTCGAGGCTGTTGACCGTTGGCTTTGACATTGCTTATGTAAACCATGAGTCACTCTGCAATACTTGCACAGCCCAAAGGAAAAACAATGAAAAATACTGAATTTATCTTTTGCTTTGTCATTGCAGTAATCATGCTTTCTCACTGAAGAGTGTACACAGATCTCGGATATAAAACAGGGCAATGTCTGATTTAAAAAACAAATATATGTAAAACAACTGATTGACACTGACTAGAAGTGTCAAAACCAGCTGCCAGCAAACTTGACAGAAAGCCGCGTTTCACACACACATCAATGTTTGCACTTCTGTTATGAGGAAGAAAAAATGAAACTCCTGCAATATCACAGTGCCAAGTAGGTAGCCAAGTGTAAATGTTAAACAACCATAAGAGTAGCCTTAGCTGCTCAGCGGCTGTGGGAAAGTGCATAGCATGTCTGTCGCATGGTTAAGTCTTTCTCAGAGCACAGAGTTGTCAAGCCACAGAGAGGCACACTATATTGTAAACTCATACCGGAACCCGTCTGCGGCCTGAGTTGTGCCAATGCAAGTCTTACCCATGCCAACCTGTCTCTGATTTCACTCAGCTACAGCAGGCAGGTCTGCTCTCTGCACATAACAAACAGAACAGAAACACATTCACACACACTGAAACCTTTCAGCAAGCTCTAAAAAAATCACTTCAGAAAAGAAAGTTTATCCTTCAGCGTTTTTCTCTTTTATAAGCAAAAGGTTTGAGTAACGAAAAGTCGCTGGCATTTTTTTTCCCTATTATGGTTTATTTTAAAAGAGGGTTTAGGTTTCAGATGATGAATATTTCAGTCAAACAAAAAAAAATTCAAATGTATTTTTCATGTTGCTTTTTCTGCATTTCTACCATTTTTGTTTGTTTTTTCTTTTGTTAGCGTGATTACTCAGTAAGGTTTTATTTAAAGATTGGCATGAAAAGGTGGAGCTTGTTTCAAAATACTCTCTTTGAAGGAATCTGTAAAATTACACGATTTACATTTCACACCACATCTTTACTTTAAACAAAGACCGCATCAACAACAATAACAATCGTTTTTAAACTGCTATTCCTTTGGGCGACTATAGAAGAGTAACAGCTTTAGATAAATTCTTTATAAAGTATCTTTTTAAAAATAAAATATCTACAACAACAACAGCAACAAGTCTTTTTAGTCGTAAAGTCTTTTTTATCTACAACAGGACACATATCAGGGCTACCACAGTGTAGTAGTATGTAGTATTTTATTTATTGTCATTGTCAAAAACAATGAAATTGCGTTTGGGGCTTCCATATCTTAACCTTTCAGCAAAAAAAGAAGAAAAAAAATCCAAAATGCTTCCCAATTTCATTTTTTCTTAAAGGCTCTAACGCAAGCATCCATCCATCCATCCTCTTCCCTTTGTCCTATTCAGAGTCACTCTGGTGCTGGAGCCTCATAAAGCAGCACTATGAAAGCATTTTATTGTGAAAGTTCGGTCTGCTGACCGAACTTTAATAATAAAAACTTTGGAAACCTGCATTGAGGTTTCCCTGAATGCAGGTGACCAGGCCTGCGCTGCGGCCGTGCGCCACGTGCTCCACTGAGTCTCCGACTATGATTCTCAAACTCCAGATAATGGCGGCCCTTGTTCTGGATCATGTGCCTCCTCAGGCTGACGATAAGTACAAGGACCAGTACTGCGAGCTGCAGTCAGCAACCAGTTACAGTAGTAACTGGTTGCTGACTGCAACTTTTCGTGATTGTAAAGCTGATAGAAATGGATGGAAGGAGGCGATCATTTCTTTGTGATTATAAAATTGGCCACAGCCAACCCCTGTTTAAGATATTAGAAGCTGCAGAATAAGAAGGTCTAGCACACTTGTAAAAAGACGCTTATTCTCTGTAGATGAAAAATGCAAATTTTTAGCATTTGACACTCCAAACATTGCTTTTTCAAAAGTCAAATCTCACTGCATGGAACGAGCCTCACAGTATCGCAACTTGGTGACTCATTCCTCTACACACATGAATCACAACAGTGGCACATCAGTGAAATATCAGGTAAAGCAGATCAGGTTGACGTTGCAGTGGAAAATTGTGTATGTGTGTGTGGGTTGGAGAAACCACTCTGAGCTTTTGGCTAATTGTACACTACCACTGAACAACAGCTGTGGTTGTGCTAAAAACAAAAAGAGTTTTTCTTGTAAACCCTGATGGTTCTGCACGAAGGGGGAAATTTAATTTTCCAATCAACCAATCCTCAATGGAATGAGGCCAAATCAGGACACTGAAAATGGCTAAATCTGTGTTTTTAATGCATACAGGTTTAAGTACTTCTTCTCTGACTCAGATAATACTTGGTGGTTTGTGTGTGGGTGAAGCTGAAGCCTTTAGCTGTGTTGAGATGACTCAACTTAGCAGAACCTAGCCAAGAGTTCTGGGTAGGGAGGTTTGGCTAACCAAAACCGTGAGAATGTGGCAACATATGTCCTGTTCTGTGGCAACATCAGCCTAGTTCATGCTATAAGACATCAAAAATGGTGTTACACTACACTTACAAAGAACAACATCTGAAGTTGAATTTTATCTAAAGAATGAGGTAAGATCTAATTTGATGTTGTGGGTGTGGCGGCGCATCAGTCACCAGCCTTAATTTACCAGAGCACCTAACATAGTGCGACTGAGATCCCAGGCGGAGCCACTCATCAGATACATGTGACACGAAATCATTCCTGATTAGCGGCTAATGCATCATGATGAGCTGAAAATAGTTAGAATCAATTTTATCTAGTTAACTAATCTGCCGTTTTAACCACATGATAAAAGCAGCTTCTGACACACTCACAGTTAGGCAGGCTCACTGCCATACAGTACCGATGTCATGTGCCCACAGACCAAACGCTGCTGCTTTCAAGCCTATAGGCCACAATCGTATTCACCTCGGGCATCATGTGACACCAGGGTTCCTGAGCCAAGGCTGCGGGAATGGCAGAGCTTTATCTACTCCTACTCCAACCATTGTTTCCCTTTGTAGTGAGCCCGCAATAAACTCCCTTATGTGGGTTTGAACGGGGCCTTTGATAAAGCCAATGTTTCTATATCCTCTGATCTATCACCTGCTGCCTCTAAAACTGCCTGCTGGTGTGTTTATACGGCGCAGCTCCATTTTGAAGATGGCGAACACAGAGATTCACTGTAGAGTAAAGTGGGACGGCCGACGGCATTTGTTGCCTGCAGCAGGTACCCCTGCGTATGACACATCCACAGCTCAAAGCAAGATAGGAAAAATGGAATAAAAATGTTAACATCACTACAACTACAGACACAAACTGGCAGACTGCAGCAAACTCACATGCACTCAAGTAGCACTGCAGCGGAAACCATATGCCCCGAGTCTAGTCACGAAACAGAGTGCGAACGATATAGAATAGGATCTATACTCAAAAATAAATTCACACACACACACACACACACACACACACACACACACACACACACACACACACACACACACACACACACACACGCAGATAGAAATACAGAAAAAATAGGCAGTTCCTTCTCGGTTGTCTGCACAGCAAGCAAGCCACCAACCACAACCACAAAGCCCCAGTATGTCAGCAAGCACCTGGCTATATACCCGCTCCCAGACAGTCAGCAGACACACACAAATACTCACACACACAAGCAGAAATTTACATATGAGCACCTTAAGATGCACACTTTGGCTTTTTTTGTGCCTTCCAAGGAAGAACATGCAAAAAGCACCTGCTCCTGTCAAAGCAGCGCCATATATTTTATATAGGTGAAGCGATGCATGGATCGCAGTGGAAGTTTCTCTGTGTGTATTTTTGTATGCGTGCGTGTCTTTTTACCCAGCAGCCTCTAGACCTATTTACAGCAATGAGCGTGGGAAACAACTTCAAAACCCGTCTTCAAAACCGAGAGATCGCACATAAGCAACAAGCGATATATATGCATGAAATACATAAATAAATCAATATATCCCCCCCACACACATATATACATTTATTTTATATAAAATCTCCCTTTTAATATTTTACATACATTACTAGTGACACATATCTTGAATATTTGTTTATTTTTATTTGTATATAAAAAATAAATAAAGGCAAATTTCCATGAAAGTCTGCACAGAACCAAAGTTGAAGACAGATGTAAGATAGGAGATGCAGAAGATCAGTAAATACTGAGGAAATGACACAAACACGCACCCATCCACCCACACACACGCACACACGCGCAAAGACACGCTTGGATGGCTTTGTGGGAACATTGATTGTTAATACACGATCCCTAACACTAACCATCAAAATGACGTGTGTAACCCCAACGCTTCTCCTAACCTGAACATACGCCTAATTTACAGCCTAAAGCCAAAGCTGTGAGCGGGTGTGAGAAAGTGAATGCCAGTTCTGATTAACATCTTTTTAAAAGTCATACTGGTTCTTGTGCACCTTCGTTCCACACATGCAAACACTAAAACTGGAATGTCGCAGATGGTGCCTCCATCGCTGATCTCTGCAGACCTTGCTCCTGAGGTCTGAATTTGACTCAGCTATTTCAGTAAATTTGGAAAAAATTTGTCTGTTGTTGTTGTTGGGGGAAAAAAGCATCATCATATAGTTCCCTATAACTCTGTAGAGTTTATATTCTCGTACCAAGGTGTTAAAACCACAGTGCTGGTGAATATATATTCACAGCTTTCTCATTCCTACATTGGTCTGCACCAGCAGAAGCCCAGCTAGCGAGCCGTCATTGTTATTATGCCTTTATATTCCTTTAATCCAAAAAATAAAATACTACTATTATCATTACTGCACGTGTCTTATACTGCATATACTATACATACTCAACATCGACATCAGCATGAGAGAGTCCAACCGTAAAGCGCTGTAGTCCAGAAATGTAAATTTCATGGCTTAAATTTGATTCATGTTCAGGTTTTTGATAAGACGTTGGAGGCAAAAGTGATATTTCATTTAATTTTCGTAGAATACAGCACCACGACTCACACGCTGGGTAAGAAGTGAGCGGAAGCAGAACATTTGTAGCTGCAGCTTCCTGATAGCAGTTACCATCCACCACCGCAAACAGCTCCTCTGGACACAAACATCAAAGTTTCGGTTGTGTTCTCACAATGTTCCTAATGTCTGTTGTTTTTGTTTGAAACAGGTGCCACGGAGAGAGGACGTCCTGCCATAAAATCCTAATTGACCAGTCAGCAGGCTTTACCTGAAGGCTAGCATTTGGCCCTCGGCTTACTGTAGGAGAAAATGGAGAAGCTTCCCTCTAAGAGAAAGACCGTTCTGACATATGATCGATATGGTTTTTGCTTCTTTGTTTAAGAGCGCTTATAAATAACTGTTTAAGTCATTTAGCTCCATTCGCTCCTTTCACACTGGCCTCTAGTTTTTGTTGTTTTCAGATCATTTGAGGTAAATTCTTATAGATATAGCTCTATGGCTGCTGCGGAAGTGGTTCATTATCAGTAGTTGTGAACTATGCTACACTACAATACTGCAAATTTTTAATTAGTTAAAAAAAACGTCTTGCAGAAATGCATTGTTAAATAAGGAAGAATATGTTTTCTTGCTCTACTGACCAGCAGAATGGCGTGTATGGGAACAGCCTTTGCAGCAGTGTGGCTTTTTGGTATGATTTTAATAGCGATGACTGGACAATAACGCAGCTCGGTCACGGAGAGGAATCAACTTTATCAGGCTTCACTTATATACACACACAATATGTGTAAGTAAGGTCAGGTCATACTTACTTGTGGTCATTTTAGGGGATTTTTTTTCCTTCACTGTAGGCTGAATTATATCATCATGGTGACATATTTTGAGCCTCTATTGTGAGCTCTATCTGTGGTGACAAAGCTTGAGTCAACTCCCAGAATGAAACAGCTGTTGTGTGACTTCTCCATGTTGAAAGTTATGGATACAGCAAGTGGCATTTTCTGCTGCTTTTAATAGGGAAGTTTATGACCTTAAAAAGACATAGCGAGGCAGTCATTCGCATCACAATCTGCCCACGGCCGTGGTTTAGCATGTTGTCTCACAGAAATGGCGGAACAGTAAAAGTACGTGTATTGTTCTACATGAAAGAGCACAGGGATGCAAAGTTATTGGGCCTGTGACGTCCACCTAAATCGGGGATGTCATTTTTTTTGTTCATGTGATCCAATCAGAGTGCAAGTGGGCCAGACCAGAAAAATGCTTTACACGTATCTATTACACAAACTGAGTCTTCTATTGTAAAGTACATTTATTTGTTACATGTGCAGTACAATCTACAGCTCGCAGTGCCTAAAAAAGGCACAAAAGTGTTTCCAACTGAATACTTTTGACTATTTTTATGATTCAAATAACTTTAAAGATGAGGCGATCGCAGCTGAAAAATTCAAATATGCAGTTTTCACATGTTTCAGAGCCATCCAGTGGTTTGGATTGGACCCTTTGGTCGGCTGACACTTCATGTCAGGAGCAATATCAGAAGACAGTGTGTGCTCAGCTAAATGCAAAAAGAAAATTGGTAACATTTTAAGGTTTTACTATTCATATAATTGTTTACGTAAAATAAACTAGTCGTAGAGCTCGCTGAGGGTCTGGGTTTGATTGTCTTTAGGGACCTGTGGGTGCTCTGGTTTCCTCAAACCTCTAAATCTAAATAAAAATACAAATGCTAGTCCATTTCTATGCATATGTATGTTAAAAAACATGAACTCACAGTACGCAGTCAAGGGTACAACAGCTGTACTTTATTTCCTGAGAGTGTATTGTGCCTGTGAGGTGAAAAATCAGTGGACTGGAACTATCAGCAAGGTGCTCCTTCTATATTAAATAATAGTGAGAGCAGGAGAGTCATTAAAAGAAGCCTGACGGTGGTCTTTGACACCATCAGCAGAGTGGAGCACAGGGGAGTGAAGCAGGTTTACGCTGTAGCACACCTACTATATAGTCGTGCACCCGTGAGTCCAAGCTGTCATACAGCCTGCTAGCCAGTCTTGGGGGGCCTGGGATGCATTAGAGACCAGGAGAGAGGCCACTGTGAGTGGCCTTCATTAGGAATCCCCCTCCACAGACACACTCCTCACCCACAAAGGAAACACAACATGTTTCCCTCTGAAAAAAAGCCAGCCTTGGATCACAGATCAGACGTGTGCAGCACCTCGACCAGCGAGGATTCAGACACACACACACACACTACACACACTAGGAGACAGCACGAGGATGCATTGCAATGGATGACAAAGAGCAATGAGCTCCGATATTAAAGAGCACAAAGGATGAACGAGGAGGCAGAGAAACACAGGGAGACTTCAGACTGTGTGTGTGTGCGTGTTTGGGGAGTCGAGGCGGTGTTATGAGAGTGCCCCGTGTTACCATCACCTCATAAAGCATCGTAATGGACGTCAGTCCTATTTGTCAAAGCAGGAGACAAATGAAAGCGAGGCTGTCGGGGGGGGTGAAAGTGAGAACGACATTATGGAGAATAATGGTGCGTGCTATTATGTTACCGGCTTTCAAAAGACTGTAAAAAGCTTATGCACATATGCCTACATTCACAGTTTGCACAGACACACACACATACAAGCACACACACAAAAACACAGCCGTGGATTTCCTGAGCGCCCCCCCCCCAAAATCCCGTTCTAGGTCAGTAAAACCACCGAGTTTCTGAGATGAGTTAGCTGCAATATGAAAGCAGGTCACAGCTACAAACACACGCATGCATGCATGCATACAAAATCAGTGGAGTTATGTGAAGGGTATGGTGTCAGCACTGGCCATTACCCATCACACTGAGTCTCAAAATTCTTGGTAATGCAAACATGCTGCTTTTAATTTCACCATGAGCTGTGATCTAACATCCTCTTCTTTGCTGATTATGAAGTAAATATCTTGATTTGTTTGCTCTCCATAATACAGATGCATAATCATGCTGATAATGTGAAGTTCTATTAATAACTTTTTATCATGTAAACAAAAGTAAGACAGTTGTTATCAATCTTATTTCATTATTTAAGCACATTAGCCCTCTGTCTGTCCTATGAAATACGCTCTATTGACTTGACTTTGTTCAAAAGACAATTTTCATTCATCGGCCGCAAAATTTCTCCCACATCACTGAACGCTTTCAGCAGATGAATTTGAAAACAGACGTTCGGTTTATAAACATTTATCATATTATACAGTGAAGGCCAAACAGCCGAGGATTTAACAATAAGCAAAACATATTTCTGAGGAGAGCGGGAGTTTAAATAACTGAGAAAAATAATAATTCCACCATTAAAGATGATTTGTTTTTAGTTTCGGATGTGTGGGGAGGAAATAATAAATCACACTAATTTGGTTAAACCATCGCTTACAAACAGGCAGTCATGTGTTATCATACTGCAAACTCTCACGTAATCGCTCACATGCTCCGGTTAAATCAGATGGCATAATAAATACTCCATCAGGTACAAGCTATGGAACTCTTTGGATCCAAATATTAACTTTGATTTTACAGCTGTAGTTACATTTACTTTCCAAACAAATACTTTAGGCATATATGATGTCAAAATATATGCTTAACTTATACATTTATATATACACACACTTCAAGCCTACAGTACAAGTCATCATCAAGCATGGGATCTACCAAGGAGACGCTCTGTCCCCACTACTGTTCTGCATAGACCTGAAGCCCCTCAGGGAGATCATCAGCAATCGTCTGCCACCTCCTCTACATGGATGACATCAAGCTGAATGCCATGAGTGAACATCGATTCACTGATCCACACCACTAGGATCTACAGCAACGATATCAGAATGTCATTCGGATCTGAGAAGTGTAGTCGGATGGTAACGAAGAGAGGGAAGGTAGTCAGAACTGAAGGCAATATTGCAGACATGGAGGACAGCTACATGTACCTGGGGATCCCACAGGCAAATCAGACCCATGAAGAGGCCGCAAGGAAAGCTGCAACCACCAAATACCTGCAGAGCGTCAGGCAAGTCCTGAGGAGTCAGCTGAATGGGACGAACAAGATTCCCTGATGGGGTAAATAAGCTGGCCAAAGGAGGCGAGAGCAGCCACTGACATCAAGACAAGAAACCTTACCACGTTCGGAGGGTTTCACCCCAAGTCCAGCACCCTGAGGCTGTACGCTGAGCAGAAGGAAGGAGGCCGAGGACTCGTGAGTGTCAGAACCACGGTTGCTTGAAGGATAAAGACAGGCAGGGGCGAGAGGGGAAATTTAAATACAAAAAAATGTTTATAGTAAATAACAATAATGCTGATAGACCTAGAAGAGGGAGTAAGAACATAACAATTTGGCCTCAAAACCGGCAACTACATTTTGTTCCTATACTTGTAATTTTAACTTGCAAGACAGCTTTTTCATATTGTGTCAAAGCAATTTTGGCACAAGCTAAGGCGCTCACTATTTCCTCCACCACGCTGCAAATGAGAACTTATTTTACATCTAACATTGCTACAGAGGCGCTTTAATGGAGACGAAAATGCACGTCACTTTTTATAGAGTGAAATGCGTGCACACTGGACCTATTTGCTTTGAACTTTTCTTAAACAAGCTGCAGGATTAAAGCGACTGTTTCATGTAGCTATGCAGGGGCATACGCTCACACGCACACAACTAAACCACTATGCATCTGCTGTAGAGGAACATCCTGCCCCACACAGACTAGCATGCTCGCAAGCTTGTCTGTCACATTCAAAACCCATGTCTGAACCACAGGAAATACGTAAAACACGCACACACATAAACATAGACGCATGCGTGCATACACGCACACGTAATAAAACATGCTGATACCAGTTTGACATACTTGCTGCAGCTCTGCAAAGAAAAACATGCAGATGTGCAGAAAATGCACAAATTACACAGGAGTTAGATTTTAGCGGTAACCATGAAATGGTGACACGAAACAGAACAAAAAAGTATGAGAGCATTCCACCTGCGTTAGTGCAGGTGATCCCGATGATGCATTGAGGTCAATGGGATGAATTGGGTTTGTGGCAAGACCGTGGCCTGCTCTATTCTGGTCTGACTGGGGCTGAGATGTGTGCGTGTGTGTTGAGAGTTGGGGCATTTGGGGTAAATGAGGTCTCGGGTTTACGGGTGCTTTTATGTGAGGCTGCAGCTCTTCAGCCCTCCAGCTGCTCTGTTGCCATGATGTGGTGCCTCTGTGTACCTCAAAGCTGAGCGTAAATTTACCACTCTGGTGAATACGAGCGGTTCGCAGAACACACAGGCACAATGTGATAAGCACTCTCAAGCAAAACATCATAAAATTAGGAGGCGCTCGGTGGGGTGTTTAGTGTTGTCTTTTCTATCACTCCTCTTCCTCATCTGATTTTCAAAGTAATAGCCACTAATGTTTAAAACAAGCAAAGGCAGCATTATGTCATGTCGCAAACACAGAAAGGAAACCACTGCAGTGCTCACAATTCTCTATTTATGAACACAATGAGAAATACTCGGAGGAAACTTGGGATAGAGGTTTGCATGCTTTCTAAACTAACTCCGGTCACTGTGTGTGTAGGCGTTAGCTCCAAAAGCTGCCGAGTTGTGATGTTGTGTGTCAGAGAATCTGCCAAAAGCTGACGATTTTGCCAAGAAATTAAATTCAATTAAACTAAATCAAATTAAATTAATTATTTCTGGGATAAGTTCGTCAAATTTTTGGTAAGCCTGACATCTTTTAGCCGGCACACAACCTTCAGGAAATAACATCTACACCGGCTGGAAATCTGATTGAAGATTCTCTTCAAAGACTTTACAAATTGGGTTAGCTCGGCATTTTTCTTAAATATTTGCTCATATTTGCCTGATATAAATACTTAAATAAAAAACTGTTTTAGAGTTTAACTAGTTCAGATTTAGCAGAATTTTGATTTATACATCCGGAAGTAGCTCTTTTATTTGCTCTTATATATGAAAATATAATGAACAGTAATATGATATGATGCATACAGTATACATTCATTAATTATGGGAGTAAAGAAATTGACTTGATCAGCTAGAAGCTGCAGAAGAATCTGGGCTTGAACCTTGGCCAGGACAAACCTGGCCTAGAATAAGACACGCTCTTTATTATTTATTTAATAATACAGGGTTGGGGTTAGGATCCTAAAATCTTAGAATATTAAATTTGATGATGAAAACAACACGTTGATTAAACATCCAGTACTTAACACATTTTTTAAAACCTTTTTAACCCCATTTTAAGCCCCAAACATCATTCTAAAATACATAAATCGCCTCTATTTAAAGTCTAAAATGTTCTATCTGTAACTTTCATTATGTTTAAATTATTCCTATAACTTCCTTACCTTTCCATACCTGTTAGAGTGCTTTTAATAGGCTTGGTTATATAGTGGGTGCACACTACTAGACTGTAAAATGTTAAATTTACTTTTTCTTGAACTACTTTTACGTCTCAGCTACCATCCAGACTGTTGCAATAAACACAAAAGATTAACCAACTGGTTATCCTTTGTGAGGGCAGTAGACTAGACAGGAAGTCAGAGAGAGAGAGAAAGCGGACGGGGGGGGAACGATGCAAACAGGAAGTGGTCTCGGGGGACTCAAACCTAAGCCCCGGCGATGGCCTTTTGGCCAAGACTCAACCTGACGAGTTATCCCAGCACCTAAAGAGAGCAAATGTATAGGTTCCAAATTATTTAAAGTTGAACCAACTTGGACAATTTTCTCAACAGATTCCTCTTTAGCTGAAGCACTAATTAATACAAGTATGTAGTGCTACCTATTACACTGAAGGTTCTGAGGTGTCTTCCTGTTAAAAGGGTGTTTTCCCTTGCCTGTCACTTTGTAAAAGTGGAAAGCTGTAAAACAAAGTTAATACAGTTTAAAGTTTCTGTCCTCTTTCAGTGGGCCGATTCTGGCCCCCAGGCCTTATGTTTGACACCCCTGTCATAGGTGGCCGCCTGATTGTTGGTATTTTTTCTCTCAATGATTGTAGAGCCTTTACTTTACTACATAAAGCTCCGTGAGGTAACTGTTGTTGAGATTTGGAAATCAAACGGAATTGAGTTGAAAATTAATAAAAGCAAATCAGATTACGACTTCAAAAATAACTTATTGGGACAAAATGCACTGTTTTTGCACTTTCATTAAATACACAGGGGCACCTGTCTGACGTTCAGCCTGCACGGCTCTTTGCCAGAAGTTGCGTGAAGCCTTTGAATCAACCTGGTGTAAAGCAAGCTGGATGCGCAGTCTTTGCGTTGGCACAGTTTCTGAATAACAGGAAGAGCTTTGGTTAAGGGGGTCGGATGGAGACTTTACTACTTGCAAACATGGTAAATATGTCTTAAAGGGTCGCAGCAGGTGCCAGGGGCCCAAAACTACACTGAATGAATTCAGCCACATCCCTCACCTGGCAGCTGGAACAAAGTTAAGCTTTAATCTCCTCACTCAGTTTATCGTTGCTGATCGTGACCTAATGCAGGGTCAGCTTTCTCCAGAAATATCCACATTGGAGTGGCACAGTTCTCCTTTATTTAGCAGCCACGGGTTACCGTATACTGTACGCGCAGCGCTCCTCGGGATCTCTGGGATACGGCCTGCTGCACCGTGTGTGGCGACACGGCGCCCCCGCTGCCCCTCCTCTCAGTGCGGTTACCACAGTCTCCATGTCTGCTGGAGCCAATAAATAAATAATGGGCCTGGCGATCGCTTCCAACGGTGATACTGCATGCTGAAACCGCTGCATCTGGGAGTGCCTCGCTGACAGTGAAAACAACAACACAAGCATGCATGCGCGCACACACGCATGTAGACACACAGAGAGACACTACAGATTAATGCTGAGCTGGTAACACTGAACTAATTTCTCACACAGCTGCAACTTTCTTTTCTAAGAACTCTCTAGAATAACAGCTCGGGCTGCTCAGCTGCTTCCCGGTTTATTTGAAGTGTGACACGTTAGGAATGTTTTACTTTTTTTATTTGTCTCTTACAAGGTCCGATGCCCACTTCCTCTTTGGAGTGCCAGTGCTTGAGAATTTCCAGAAGTGTTTGGAGTTATATGTAAAAGGTTTTGTCTCGGAGGCTATTTTTACATGAAATATGGGCAAGTTAATAAATGACACACTGTAAAAAACCGCTGTACACCAAAAGCACTCTAACTTAAACGTTTAAGCAGATCAAGCTCACGTTTTACTAACTTTCTGTAAAAAGAAAGGATTTTTTTTACGATAATTCCCTGTTCTTTGCAGGGAAATAGAAGATTAACAGGAAGACACTTTACATTTTACAATATAACAAAGTTTTTTTCCTTGTTGACGGCCTGGGAGTCATGGAAATGTAAAATGCTCGAGTTCAAATAATTAATTTGGAAATGCTGTGAAGTTATTTCAGTTATTTTGTGTTTAAAAACAGCATTTAAGGTTGAGAACATTCAGTGTCTTTACACTAATAATTAAAAAAACTGTTAATTTACAGCATAACACCCCATCGTAACACATTATTCACGCAGAATACAAAACAAAAAGTAAGAAACTTGTTATTACGGTAGACACACTGTAAAATACCAGTTTAATGCTGTCAAATGACACCACCACTACTTTACTGTAATTTGACGGGGAATTTTGACTCTGAGTACTGAAAGCAAACTGGGACACAGGTAGGTGGAATGAGCATTGTAACATAATTAAAAGAAAATCAGGGAAATGAGGTGTGAGTGAGAAGTCAGGACATTGGACCCGTGTACGCAGCCCAAAAATGGGCTCCCATGGCCTATCCTAGAGCGCAGGCAGGATCATGGTGTTTGATGCAATGACGGCCACTTCATTATAAAAGCCTCCTCAAGTCCCACGCTGCATTCCACGTTTATGGGGAACATATGGGGAAGCCTGCAATTTTTAGACCACAAAATAAGCCCCTTTGCAGCTGGACGCACGACCGCACTGAGTCCTTTTTGCTTGCGAGCCACACCCGAGAGGCGTAGGACCACTGACAGTGATTAAACCACCACAGTTTTCTCAGCAAAACAGGAGTTATATTAAGCTTAAATACAGGGGCTTGATAAACAAGGCCTGGGCAGGGGAAAAAAAGAATTGAGAGGAAGACGGCCACAATGATCTTGAGACTATTTTCCCCTCACGGTCATGGGCAGTGCAAAGCCATGAGATACATTTCAAAACATGAAGCAGATGTTTACCTAGACAAAGAAGAAAAAACACACAGTAGACTGAGGCCTCGACTCCGGCGCTTTCTTCAAATGTCAAGTTTGGACAGCAGGAGCTAGTTCCCATTCTTGCACAATGCTGTGGGATGGCTCTTTGCATATATATATGTGTGTGTGTGTGTGTGTGTTTTTGTTTTTTTAGCTTTTCCTTTATTTCTCAGTAAAAATCCAGATGCAGTGTCTTTGTTTCCACAAGCGGACAAAAACAAGGAAATTGACAATAATCTAAAGCAGTCTGCCTTTTTGGAAACAAATAGCAGAAAAATATATTTCTCACTTTAATGAAATCTGAAGAAGAAAACATGACTTATTACCAGCAGCATGTCTCGCTTGCACAAATACAGCCACATAAAATGATTATAAACCGAAACAACCACGAGGCTCTGTACTGTGAAACCAGTACGCTGCACTCCAGCAAACACGGACGAGACCAACGCAGAAGGCGGGAGACCCCCGGCTCCAAACCAACCAAACCGAACCCCCGCCTGTGACCCCAAAGAAGCTAAAAATTTTAACTGACACTCATCAAAAGTTATTCTTTTTTTTAAAGAAACAAAACAACATTTAAGGTTAGGGTTTGAAGATGGGTTGGGGTCCAACCTCCTTGGGCTGAAGCTCAAGACTCTAAAGTATAATACAGCATAAAGGTCTGGAAACCCCGTCTGTGGACTTGCAGGTTTTGCCCTCCGGGCCTGTGTGACAACACTACCTCTTGTTCAGCAGGGAGACATAGAGCTGTAATCTGTCAGGGCTGGCAGGCCAGGGCCGAGGCCATGTCGGGAGGCAGGAGAGGTGTTAGAAGAGGAAGCTCCGCTGTGTGTGAGGTTAAGTCAGAGGCCTATAGTGGCCGCATGGACGGACTGATAAAAGCCCTGGGGCCACGGCTGTGGCCTCAGCGTTCGGCCACACTCGCTGACACGCCGTGTCATTTAGCCCGCGCTGCCGCCTAACTCAACGGCAACTGCTCATTTACAGGGCAGTGCGGCCTACCAGGAAGAGCGGCAAGCTCTCCCTCTCTCTCTCTCTCACACACACACACACGTTCAGAACATGGTACTGTATATACACATACAAACACATGCTGTGGTCCATGCAGCAGGTTTGTCCAGCAATTAGCAGATGTGGGCTGACATCCATACACAACGAGGTGTGAAGCAGAAACAGAACAGAAACATGCACACACACACGCGCGCGCGCACACACACACACAGGTTTCCAGGGAAAGCGAGTGGGTCACATGAGTGACCAGACGGTGGTTTGGGTCTGTTGTCCCATGGCCAGACATGGTCAGTGTGTCACTGGGAGACAGGAGAAAGGAGAGAGGAAGTGAGCATCCCAGAGGTCTGCAAATGCCAGTTATTTGCACACACATGCAGATGCTGTGCTGCAAGATCGCAGCCTAACAGTATGGCTGCACACAGTAACTCTGCTAACGAGAGCCACCACGGGTAAAAAAAACGAACTCACATGGAAATATTAAAAATAGTTTGACTATTTCCAATACGCACATGAAGAGCTATCTGTCTACATAAGTAAGCACGATTTGCATAGTTTCCCCAGGAGATGTAAACAGCGAATAACGTCAGGTGCAAAGTTCATTCTGAAACTTTCATTTTAGAGCACGGTTTCTTTTTTTGGTACAGTCTAAGGTGTAAAAAGAAAAAAGACATAGAAAATATTTTATCTTTCCTTCATAAATAATAAAACACTGTCAACAACAAAACAGAAAGTTTGAGGCTATAGACCAAATAAAAGAACATTTGGTGTATTAAAGTTGAGGTGATGCACAGCCAAGTGCATGTGAACAAAGTCATTTTGAGAACACAGCTTAGATATGGAGATATGCACATGCATCTTCAATAGAAATGAAGTGACAGATAACACCATGAGAATTTACTCAGTGATGATTCTATCTCATTAATTATGCTCTAATTTGCATCAATATCACCTGATGGTTTGTTTTGATATCTTCTTCCCACCGGTCTGAAACAAAATATACCGTAGAAACAAAATCTCTGTTAACTATCTTTTTGCCTGTCGTGCCGCGCCTTAATTTCTCTCGCAGTCTGAAACTACATGAACCATTTCCTGTTTTGCTCATAACTACAGATGAAACTTCCAAATAAATAGTTCAAAATCTCCAAAAATAACCCAATATGTGATATGCTATCACATATTGGGCTCACGTCGTTCGGGTAGTACAAGCAGCCACATCAGTGAACACTTTTCCGTTCTTAAATTCAACCCAGAAAATGAAAAAGTGTGAAAACCACAATCAGGTTAAATCGCTTTGCACTTTCACAGGGGAAAGAGACTTCAGTTGCCCGCAAATACTAAAGTTTTATAAAAATATCTTTTGTATTGCATAAGGAAGTTCAGGTTAGAAAAAAAAAGGGACGCATATAATTAATATTTAAAGATTTTGTGACGTGGACACAAAGTTTTATTTTTGCATTATGCAGGTTCAGCTGTGTGAGAATTAAATGTACATGAATATAAAAGAGGGCAAAATAAAGAGAGAAAAAAGGGAACTTCAAAGGCTGATGGCAGAGGAGAGAACCCGGGCAGAGTCGAGCCGTTCGGCTTCTGATGAGACTAAGATTATGATACTATCAAGTGGTAAGTGAGGGTGGAGGTTTTGCAGGCCCAAAACCACCGGTTCTTACAAACACAGATGTGCCGTGAGTCAGACAAACATAAAACTAGCACAGGACACACATACACAGTATACACAGCATGCTCAGTGTTGTTCGGCAGTTAGAGACAACACTTTCCTGTCTCCTCAAGCCACAGCTATCTCTCATTTTCTATTTCTCCTCATCTGATTCAGTCCTGTCTTTTTCTCTCTCCTGTGTTTGTCTTGGGCTTAATACATCTGAATGTCTCTCCAGCTCCTCTGCAGTGGTTTTTAGTGCTCTTTCTGCAAACCTCAGTGAGCCACAGCGACGCAGGCCGCTGCCTGGTTTGAACTCAAAAGAAAATAGAATATTTCCAAAACTTGGACGACCAATGAAAAGTGAGAATGAAGACGGCGAGTCAGAGAAGAAGAACCATGGAAAGTACAACCCGAAAAAGAGAAACCAGAGAAAAGGCAAAGACGATAGGAGAAGACGGGAGGGAGGGGAAGGAGGGTGGGAGGGAAAGGCCCGGTGACCTCACGTGACATGTGACGTGGGCTCCACCACTCACGGAGGGGAGTGTGTGTCTGTGTGGAGGATGGCGAGGAGGATGCAGATAGACTGTGGCTTTTAGCCTTTTACTAGCACTGACGCTCCAGTCAGGCCGCCACCATCGTGGAAGAGAAAGAGACAGACCACGCTAACAAGCTAGCTGGCTAACCTCAGACCTTCAGGCCGCTGACAGACCACCACAAAAGCGGCCCCCCGCCCCCGTCAGCCTGCTTACGCCACCCGGGCACCGTTAGGTGGGGCCCCCTCTTATCTCCAGCCCTGGTGAGTCCACCTCCGCACCTGGAGACCCAAGTGTTGATGCCTGCCTTTGTTTAAACTGTTTTTCTCTCAACCACATTTGCTGTTTCTTCTGTTTCTTCTTTCTTTCTGCCTCTGACCCTCTTCTCTTCACTTCTCTCTCTCTCAAATGTCTTGTGGTGCTGCTGCTAACACATGCTGCTGCTCTCTCTGCAAGCTTGTGGCTTGGGATTCCTGTGGTAGTCACAAACCCTAGATTCTTGGTTGCAAAGAGTCTCGGAGCTCCAGGAGTTTTGTCCTCTTGTGCTCTCCTTCCTCCCCTCACTTCTTTTTATGCTACACTTTTATTTTTGTGTTTCAATCCTCCTGTTTCTTGCCCCCCTCTCTCAGAAGTCTGTGGAGATTGACTTCAGCGAGGGCTCCACACCATTCTGGCTTCTCTGTCATGGCATCCAACAGCATCTTTGACTCCTTCTCCAACTACAGCAGCAGTCTACTAAGAGGTAAGTGCTGATCCTGCCCTCTCCACTCTGCTCTGCTCACCCTCTGACCATTGTTTTCAACGTGCAGTGCTGTCAGTTTGACAAAAAAAGCACTGACAGTTCCACAGTGAAATGTGAGAGTTGCTTCTTGTAGCGTTTGAATGCATTTATCTGTCTGTCACGTGTGCTGTGAAATAGCTTCATAAAGGAGGGTGTGATTTGCACAGTAGCTCTCATCTGATATGTCCCATAAAGGCCTCTCAGCTCCTGTGTTTTCTGTAGGCTTGATGGAGTAGCGCCATAATGGGATTCTCACCACAGACATTCATTATCAAGTGAAACTCGGCGCTCTCTCAGTGAGAATACGAGCTCAGAGGCTCCATGTGACTGGGCCCCTTACTGGAACACGGCAATACAATAAAAGAGAAAAGAAAAAACATATTAGGCTCTCTCTGCTTTACTTCCAGGAGGTACTTTTGGTCTGTGCGGTGAGGTGAGTGCACTATGCTCGGCGACGAGCCTCAGTGAAGAAGCCATTTGTTGCCATGGCAATTCCAATCAGGCGGCTTTTTATTTGCAGTTAAGCTCTCGAGATGGAGAGCGAGAGCGCAACGTTTACCTGATTTCAGTCCCCATCCTGTTTATTCCCGTAAGTCGTGAAAAACACTGAGACGAAGCAGCGTTGACACTCGAGTTGTTAATCCGACGGTGGCCGAGTTTTTCTTACTGTTCCTCAAACAGCCACCGAGACAGCCGCTGAGAGGCAATAGGGAAAAAAAGGAGATACCCCCGCCCCCCCAATTAAGGCCTTGTTGCCGTGTTAATTAGAGACAGCCACAGGAGAAGCACTACCAGTTGGTAATTGTTTGCAGAGTATATCTTAAAATCTGCAGAGCCTCACACACTCTGTACATCTGTGTCTCACATGAGAGCAATCCTCTGATATCCTCAGTGGAACCGCAGTGACAGGAGATGATGTTCTAGTGTTCTCACAGCTTCTACACACACTCAGGCATTTATAGTTTCCTCATGACAAGCTCAGGCCCCCCTTTTCTTCTCTTTAACCGCTGGATCTGCATCCCTTTATCTCCTCACCGTTTTACAGATCAGTGTGTCACCAACTTCAGGGTTCACGCCTGCTGTCTTTTAACCTCTAACGTAATGTGCTTTCGGGGGACCTGATTTTCTTTTTGTTTTTGAACCCCAGCAGAGCACTGAGGTGGCAGAAGGAGACAGTAGGTCAGAAGGGTGGGGAAAAGAAGAGACGAGCATTTAAAATGGTGATCAACCATTGGAAATCATTAGTGAACATGCAATATCCTTTTACAATTCGCTCTGTCAGGAGACTGAAACCGAACTGCACGAGAACAAAGGCCAAGACTCATTAAATCCCCCAGTTCAATCTGAAAGCATTTCCAACCAGGACTACCTCATGTAAGCAAAATACCCCAGCGGTTAGTTTAACAACTTGCATTACACAGGCAAAGCAATTTGGCCAATGCTCTCTTTTTTAGACTCAAATCAAACTGAAATTAAGAGGAACGGTTACAGAAAATCAAGAAGACTGTTAAATGTCTGGCTTCCTGAGCTCTGACTTTAATGCAGTGTGACGTGAAGCTTATGGAAATACTGCATTCATCTCCTCAGATGTCAGGAAATACTAGCATCTTATTCATTTAGAAAAACACAGTCATCCAAGATCATTCTGATCTTTAACATGTCTTGTTGTTTCAAATCATGTTACATTTTCATTGGAGCTAAAAAGAAACAAAGACTGTAACAAAAATATCAGCACCATACACAGACGGTTTCGGTCTATAAGTGTTATTTCGGTAACTTTAGATATTTCAACCGATCTCACAGAGCAGACAGACGACACATGTGATGTGCAACATCAGATGCACTTCGCGTGAGAAGCGAGAGGACGCCTCACCTCAGAAACCTCAGTCCTCCGCTAAAGTTCATGGAGACACAAACACACACTGAGACACACATGAGCGCACAACACACGCACAAAGGGAACAGACACCGTTGCTCTCGTCAACTTTAACTTTGTATAGATCACAAGAAAAAGCTAATAGTCTGATAGCACGTTGTGAAAGAAACAGGCAGCAACGGGGAGAGCTTTGCGACATGGTAATCTGATGCAGACTCGCAGAGCTGCTGCAGTTTGCTGATAAAAACCACAATGAGGCTACACCTGCTAACCCTTACACATCAGCACCACTATTTAATCAGAAAGCAGCATTTCTGAGACCTTTTGAAAAAACAAAAAAAACCAAAAAACTCGGTAGCTCCTAAAAAAAAGCACTGGACTTCCCCCCCGTGAAGCAGGGTTGTATAAACTTTACTGACTTAGTGCTGGCAGCGTTTGCATCAGGTGGGGTACCTGCCTTACAGCAGCTGTGTGCTGGGTCATTTCCTTGGCTCAGTAGCTGTCACCACATTTCCCTCCACTTGGAAGGGCCGCTGTGTTCCCTGCAGGCTGTTTTACATTCAAGAGTCCCATTTGATTTTTTTTAACACTCTTGGGAGCCAGCTCCCTTTGTGGCGGAGAAAAAGGCCTCAGTTTATTAGGGTGGGAATGGTTTTATATGTTTGGCTTATTGAGCTGCGTGAATTGAAGTGAAGGCTCGTATGTGAGAATGAGTTGTATTTTCGAGGCTTCTGGGAGGTGGTCTTGTTTGCTCTACAAGTGTTAGAAAGGGGAAAAAGGCAGTATGAGAAAAATACCCTTTATATGCATCAAAATGAATCATTCACAGAGGATAAAACGTACGATGAATTTCTGCCTCAGAACCACTGACAAATAAAAAGGCCTTATACAGTAGCTCAAAAAAATGGCTATAAATTTAACTGAACACATGGCCGGCCTCTGCTGAATTTATTAATAACAAGTCACATGGTGAATGTTTTTTTCTCCTCTCTTAAATTAACATGCTTGATTGGAGCCCGTTCAAAATCCTGCCGAGTGCGAGGCCCCCGAGTGACGCCAAAACAAAAAGACTGGCTGAGCTGGCTGAAATCTGTAACAAGATATTAAGAGTTCCAATATTTTAAAGTGAAAGCAAATAATAGAAAACGCATGACAGCCACAGAGCGGCGAAATCCTGTCTCCAATTTAGCCCAGTGTAATATCTATTTATAAAACTCTGAAGGCATATTGGATGGAAGCAGCGCTCTGGACTTGATTAGGGCTGTAAATGTTTTTGGAGGTACTTATTTACTTTTTGGTCCGTCTCGCTGCTTTCACCGGCTGTCAACACAACGTTATGGGGCACACTTTTAGTGGGAGGAGGTGGGGAGCGGGAGGGTTGCCAGTAAGATGGCTTCCAGGTAGAGCACGCAGAGGGGCGTGCTGATTATGTGGTCGACTAATCCTAAACGTGCCTCCGCCCTTGCAGACTTTTGGCTGAAAACAGCGGCTCTGCACTGGTCAAGGTTAAAGCTGTGTTAAGTGTAGTAGTAAATACAATTTTCTGGTGGTTAGCAAGCGACCACAGGGGCCAAATTCTTTGCAGCCAATCTGATAATATGGATTTTTGTTTTTAAAGGTTTCTCTGACTTTAAAAAAATAAAAAAGCGCTCTGAAAGGTTGAGCAACTTCTTTCAATAAACACTCCCGGCATGTTTCTGTGAATCTGCTGGAAAGTAAACTGGAGGTGTGCTGGCTGCGAACCGGCATCCTGCGAAGGGTGCAAACGATCCGAGGCTGCTGCGCGACTCGGCTCCTCGCACGTTAAACTCTGATCTGACCGTGCATTGCTGCTGTGAAAGCAATAAACTTCCTGCGGGTGTGTTACCGAGAGACATCTGACGTTTGAAGCAAGAGAACTGAAAATGCACTATAGTCTTACATAAGAATTACAGAGCGTTTTTTAAAAAAATGACTGAAAAATTTCCTGATATGATGCAAGCGATGTCAGAGGAATTTATGATGTCTAGACCAACTTCTTCGGGAACAAACTATATGTCTGGAGGAAAATATGCAGACTTGTAATTGGATAATGAGGTGGAAATGATCACAATATAAAACTCTCGAGCTTTATTTCTAAAAAGTAATGCCCATACCGGATGAGTCTCTTCAACTTTGGTGAGTCATCTCTTTACGGTTAATTTGCTTCACTGATGATATTTCATACGTTAAAATGATTAAATCCAAACTGTTATTAGACTCTTCATGATCTCATTCATCCTGCACAGCGGACAGCTAAATTAAGGAAAAGCTCCTCTTGCAATTTGGCTATTTAATTTTGTTTTAAACCTACGCCCTAAACCACAGGCCGGCCTCATAGCTTATTACATGGTAAGGCTGGGATTGCAGAAAAAACAGGAGTATTATTGTTAGCTAATTTATGTATTATTAACCTAAATTTATGCAGCAATTATGCCGGTGCATGGAATTTGCTTGCAATTTTCGGCAAAACTGGAAATAAGATAAACAATTCTTAGTAAAACCTGAAATAAGCATTTGTTTCATCACAGGCTTAGTTTGCTTTCAGGGACTTGGCTACAATTAGAGAGCCGTGTCCTGCGCTTGACTCAGATGAAGAGGACTTGTTGTTCGGACCCCTCCCTTTGTCGTTAGGCTGATGTTGTCGACAGCATCTCTTCTGCGGCAGTAAAAGAGGTGAAGCAAAAACTGCCTGTGACTAAGCACAACGCCGATTCCTGCGCACTTTTGTTTTTGACATTACAGTCGCATTCTAACCCACAAATTACTTTAATGGGCAGGCATGGGTCTGCGCCGCGGCACATAAACTGACTCAAACTTATGGAGATCCCACATGTTCAGAAACATATCAGCAGGCAGAAACTTCTTTTTTTTTTTTTTAAATGAAATGGCGAGCAAAGAAAGAGTACTTTATCATGTGTGAAAGGTTAGCAAAGATCAGAGCAACTCATTCTGTCACCATCAGAAGGATTAAAGGCAGTGTTTTTCACAGACAAAAATCCTTCCTCCACACTGAATCTTCACTTCATTATGACCAACTTTAATCGTGCTCAAAACATCCTTATAGCCTATCCTCCTTCCCATAAGCAATAAAGAAAACACTTAATTACGGTGGAGGAAAAATGCAGATAATGATAGGATGTGAGCGGCTGCAGGCAATGAAATGTTTTCTGATTCTCTATTTTCCTCCATTTTCCCAGAATTTTTTTTCTTGACTTGTTTACATACAGCTAATTGTCATTGCTGCAATAAAACATGTTTTTTGGGTTGCTTCTTCCCTCCCCTCAAACATAACTTTAACCACAGGGAATTGATTTTTGTGGAAAGAGCATTTCAAAAATGGGATTTTAGTTTTCTCTCAGGCTCATCGGGGGAAACGGATGAGTAACGATGCTGCAGTAACGCGCCAACTAAATGTGCTTTTTGTCTTTAGCACTGAAGAGGGTGGGGGTGGGCAAATTGGGAAAAAAACCCAAAACAAAGATGTATTACTATGACCAACATATTACTGAGGAATTAGTCAGACATCGTGGGAAAAACGTACTGTCTGAGATGTAATGACTGATATCACTCTCACATAGTATTGATACTGCCAGTTAGCTTAGCTTAGCAAGTGTGGCAAACCTGCGTCTGGCTTTAACAGTTTTATTTCATAGCTACAAAAGCTAAAGAATAATAATGACAGTTGGCATCATGTGTCTGACGGCTCTGTGGTCAGATTCTGTGTCTTTTGAAGCGCTCAGCGACGAGGAAGTCGCAGCGTCTGGATAAGAAACAGTCTGACACTTGCCCCCCTCCCCCCCTTGCAAAAGCCAAAATTAGTTTTACGCTTTGTTTCTCAATTAAGTTTTTGCTTCCAGTATATTTCCCAAAATGTCTGACTACTCGTTTAAAAAAAGATGTTTCCTTAAATTAATTTAAAATTACTATCTACTTCCTCCACAAATGCTGCCCGTATATTATTCCCGTATTTGTCTACATTGTGAAACTTCATGCAGAATTAAGATAACGATCTCCTGTCCCTGTGCTGCAGCAGGTTTTTGCCCTAAAGTAAACTCAGGGAGCCTGTACTTTCTCTGCAGCTGCTCACTTCTGTATTATTTCAGTAGGAAACACCATGCCAGGGATTCCCCCTCAGCTGTGCAGCAGAAGTGGCCCCTCCATTTCTTCTCCTTAGTCTGTCTGCACTGAGGTCACTCTGTCTGCTGCAAATACCGTTCTCACGATCGCAGCCGTCACGAGCGTAAACGTACAGACCGGCGGCGATGTGTATAGGCTGCATGCACGCACATATCCAAGTCCACCGCCAGACTCCTCCCCGTGCTGACTCAGAGAGGACCGTGCATGTCAACATGATGACTTTGACGTTTTCCCCGCTGTAAATGCTGTCTGACCTCACCATAATAGCTGGTCAGGACTAACATATGGTCTCCTGATGCCTTAGTCCAGCAGAATTACCCACATGGTGACTAAACACACACAGGACTTAACAGGAAAATATCAGCAACCGCCTTCATGATTTTATAAGGTGTTGCAAGCTTAAAAAAATATTTAACCGACTACTGTGTACTGTGGTTACTACTGTAATGTCGGGACTGAGATGGTGGTAACCAAATAAGCATTTCCTGTGAGACTGTAAAACTTTGAAAATCTTGTGACTTGGAAAGAGACTCAATTTATTTTATCCTGTTAGATATGAAGTGTTGTAGAAGTGGTCCCCAACATCTGGAGTTGGGCTGCCCCTAAAGCTCAGTAAGAAGGAGTCAAGAAACCTTTTCAAGAAATGTTAAACTACATCTTCATCACGATGTGTGCTTTCAGTTATCAAAATGTCTCATTCTACTGGTGGTGGTCAGAGGGCCCGGTGGCGCCAGTGTCCGGCAGCCTCGCCTCTGTCAGTGCGCCCCAGGGTGGCTGTGGCTAAAAGGAGCTTGCCGTCACCAGTGTGTGAATGTGTGTGTGAATGGGTGGATGACTGAGTGTGTAAAGCGCTTTAGGGTCCTTAAGGACTAGTAAAGCGCTATATAAATACAGGCCATTTACCATTTACATCTATCCATCCATGAGCTGAAGACTATTTCGGCTGAATTCGGGTAAGAGGCAGTGAAATTGAGACAACACTTAAACCACTGTCTCAGGTATCAACAGGAACTGGTTTACTTACTTTTAGTTGCTACTCTTTATGTTTAGTCATCAATTTCAGATTCTTATCAATTATTTTAGGCAACATTTCAAGATTGTTTCTTCTGTCTAGCCCTTTCAACCACGAATCCATACAGCTAAGAATTTTCCAAATTGTTATTTAGAATTTTAGCTAGCTCTTTCAACATGGTTAGCCTCTAATTAGCCACAATGTTAGGTAACAGTTTCATCTTATGTATGTGTACTTGTAGTAAGCGATTTCAAGTGTTTTTTAGCCTTTTTTGACTATTTGTTATATATTTAGCATCTTTATTTTGGTCATCTGTTCATTTGTTAACTTTTTTTTAAATAGCTAATCTAGTTTCTTGCTACATGGTTATCTAGCTGATTGGTTAAGTTAGATGAAGTTCTCAGCTAAATGGAGGCATTCATCTTTCCACTTTTATAGTAAGACAGGCGAATCTGTTAACACTGCCAACCTGGCAGAAAGACGTGTGTGTGTATGTGTGTGTCAGACGAGCCTGATGGACGTGAACACAGCTTTTCCCCTTTAATCAGCGTGATGACATAAGAGGCAGACAGCAAGCCAGTCTTTCAGCCAGTATAAAGTTTGATTAACCTAATCACCAGGCAGCCAGACTCGAGGCTACTGATTGGGTTTACAAACGCTCCTTGTCATCGTTGTGTCATTAGCTCGTCGTTAGCTGTGGCCGCCTTGACGTGGAGCAGCGACATGCCGGGCGTAAACACAGCAATCAGGGGATTAGAGTGCAGTTACAGCAAAGCCTCGATGGACGCCTCAGGCTCTGAGTCAAAGAAGGGAAAGTCCTGCCTTACTATGCAAGCTCCACGTGGCCGGGGTGCTAACTGTACTCGGGCAATGCCACTGCTGATTAGTGATGGAGATGATGAGAGGAAACATTCAGTCACTTCAGACCCGCGGATGGTTTCCTGGAGTACAATTATACCTAGTATTTGACTGGCGTAATGACTTGAATGGAAGAACTCTAGTGAAAATAAGTTTTTGCCTTCAATTGAGTTTACTTAATCTAAAACTGGGAATCGACCCAAAAAAGACACACAGACACATGGCTACATGCAAGACTGAGTGACATTTGGAGATAATTCACTTTCTTTTGGATTACTTTGTAATCAATCGCAGTGATTGACAATAATAATTTACTGTGCAAAAGATTAAATTTATGAGGGATGACAGTATTATGCATCTAAGTGCTTTCCAAAACTGTTTGGCTTGCAGGCTGAGGGCCACCACACCCTTGTTTCCTTACGATGAAAAGCCCAGAGGGCCAGTCGAGTACTTTCCAAGAGTTGTCTCACGTCTGCAGAGGAAAGTGGCATGGACACTTGTCAGGAAACCAGCACCGGGTTCCTGTTCAAATCTGGTCGAATTCTGCAGTGAGTCAGATGGTGCTCGGGAGGCTGACCCTCTGAAGAGGGAAATAAATGCAAATTCAATATTTGGGGGCTCTTTGAAGTCTCTCTGCACTTGAATGAGTGTGACAGAACCTGGAATGACCCTCGAGAGAGAGTCCCTTCAGCGACGAGAGGAGCTGGAAGAGACGAACGCTGATGACAACAGCTTAAAAGTCAAAAACATGAACATTGTCTGGATTTGTGTGTCCCCGTAAAGCGACTTTGAATGTGTGCACATGCACAGCGAGCAGTGATGACTAAGGCTTTTGATTTTAAATGCACAACACTGCTAATAACAAAACATTCGTGCGTTTTGCCTGTCAGCATTCGTGCCGTTCGTGTCACACGTTACATACCTTGCCGTGCTCCTTCACAGTTTAAAGTAACAGAAACCTCGTCTCAAAAAGTAAAACATGTGGCTTTTGTTGCAGAGAGGAATGAACAACAGCATTCCATGTGCAACCACATCAAAGGTTTCCCTCGCCATGGGGCTAAACGAGGGCAGACTGTCTTGCTCGCCCCTCCTGTCACGACTGCCACTAATTAACCAGATATTAAAAGTGACACTTGCTCTTCATCAGCTATACTTCTCTTTAGCTTTTAAACATGTAGCGTTTCTCTTTGAGAGCCATCGAGTGGGGACCGCCACACAACACGCACAAAGAGGCATTGTCTGCTGGTGAAAATGTGGTTTACAGCCTCTGCTATAATGGCTTGGTGGTTGCTGGAAGCCATGTGCACTTCCTAATATTCGGCTCACATGCGATTTCATTTTGAGAAAAAGCCGAGCTTTTGGGCTTTGCTTTTGTGCGAGCGGGACGCCTCACAACTTATTTTCTGAGCTGACGGGCTCCTTTACCCCCTCCCTGCTCTTCACCCCCTTTTCCCCTCTCTGGTGGCGCTACTATATTTGTGTGGGATCTCCAGCGATGGAAGAGTAGACGCAGGCTGCGTTGCCAGTCAAACGTGTTTGGGCTGTCAGACTGAACGGCTTCCAGCGCTGCGATCTGTCTCCTCTCCTCGCCAGTGGGAGCTGTTTGATCTGACAGAGAGACTCCATTAGAGACACAGGGAAGTTCAACTGCTGGGAGGTTGGATGGCTTCAGCAGTCAGAGTAGCAGCCCAGAGAGGAAAAGGTTTGCACACACAGTCTGGTTGCAATCTTGGTGTCTGTGCTGTGTATCTATAAATGTCTCTGAGTATTAGCTGTCCTTCTAGTAGGTGTGTGTGGTGACACAGCCGGGGCTGACATACTTTGGGGGCTCTGTTGGTCAAAAGGGGGCGATGACGCGGTGAGTAATGATATCATAAACGTGTGTCGCTGCTTTGCTGGGCTGAAATGACAGACAGCCGGAGAGCGAGAGAGATTCTCTGCTGAGGCAGTATGAAGTGAAGCAACTAAGCTGTGTTGGGTTTTTTCTTCTGCACACACACCATAGTTTGCCCTCGGTCTCACGGTGGTGATGACCTCATAAACCCGAGCCACAGTCCAACAGAGTCGAGTAGATGTTGGTGTCAGCGTGTTGAAAATGGTAGACGATGGTTAGCATCAACGCGCATCATTGGTTCAGCCACAGACCGTCACTGCACCGCCTGAATTTAATACGTGTGCAACTTCCAGTAATCAGGAGGAACTCGGCTCTCCGAGACAACTTTACAAACAAGATCAGGGGATTAGAGTCGGACTCGTGTTAATGTCACCTGCTCGCACTGTGCGATACCTGGTAAAACGGAGACAGGCAAGTGAATTGATGTGGCTCCTGTGAAAGATTTGTCTGCCGATCTGTGTGCGGCAGCTGGGCTCTGGCACGGCTCTGGCACCGGGGCTGCATGGCAGTTAAACTGTCACTGTCAGGAACTGTAAATCTTTTGCAGAAGGTGAATGCAGCAGCATGACAGCGGCACAGGTGTGTACACAAGTGTGTGCGTGTGTGTGTTTACCACTCACACTACTACATTTGCTCGTCTCTTTTCCTGTCTGCCCGTGAGGAGAGGAGCACTCTCCAAAATTTCGGCCACATTTGGCAAAGTCAAAGTGATTGAGGACAGTCTGTGTGTGTGTCTGCATGTGTGTGTGAGAGAGAGAAACTGTAGGGGGTGGGGGTGCTGTCACTTTGGCAACACAACTGCACATATTGCAGCGATTACCACAGCGGAAAAATGTTTTTCTGCAACATGCAATTACTACAGATTACAGATTGCCGTCCTTGCATCAGAAGCTCTCGCCAGAAAAGGAGAAACACTGTGCATTTGTGTGCATATGTGTTTGTGTGTGTGTGTCGTTACACACAAATAGACAGAGACACGGAGACAAAGAAAGATGAGAAATGATTATAGCTCACACTAAAAACCACAACTGAAAAAAAATAGGGGAGTTGACGTATTTATGGGTCTCATTTAGATTTAAAAGTTATACTGACTTACTCGGGTAAATAAAGAAAGAAAAAAATGCAATCTGTCCTTCAGTAAAAGTAGAGCAGGGCACATTTTCAAGGCCTTTTGTCCATCATCATCAGCATTATGAGAAACGTATACTGGTGCTCTTGTGGAGTATACAAGCCTATATGCCTCCAGTTTAAGGCTTTGCATTTTGTTCCACGTTACAAATCACCCTGAATATCAAAAAGCTTCTTCAGGTCATACTAAACAATATAGCCCAAAAAGTGGTGCCCCGCAGCAAGGCAGGGCCCTATTTACAAACCCACCAGATCAAAACTCAACCCAAAAGTGCTCCTATAATAGCACTGGGGCCTTTTGGTGAGCTTACCATCCAATGCTACTTTTAGTGGGTTTCCAAAGAATAAACAGGCCTGCCAACCACATCACAGGCCTCTGACTGTCATCGTTGGGTGAGTGTACCCGACGGATGATGTGAGGGCGGAGCGACCGTGACACCGAGGTTTACGGCGAGTTCCCCCCCGCCTAGCTCAGGGGTGGGGTGAACTGGCATTGAAAGGATGGGTGGGGAGGAGGGGGACCTAAACTGACTTGCAGCAGATTCTTTAAAACAGCCACAACAATCCAAAAATGCTCCATGACAAGTCAAATTCTACTCAAATGAAAAAACTGGAGTATTATTAACAAAAACCAAAGTGAGAAACTGACAATAAAGTGGCATTTTTTACGCAACCATTAGTTTCTGTAAGCTAGTGGGCATTAAGGATGTAAGCTGAAGCAGCATTTAATAGAATAGATGCGTGCGTTGTTCATGGCAAATTTACATTTTTATTTGGAGTAGAAACAATTGCCGTTTTGCAAAAACTACATAGACACGAATCATTTTTTAACCCTCAACTCACCAAGCTGCTTAGCAACAGAACTCACTTATTTTACTTCTTATTGGCTCTTGTTGTCTTTATCATCTTCTGATTCCATTAATTGTTGTTCCTAATCACGTTTTATGGAAAAATAACTTAACGAGGATGGTCTCTGCCAGTTGATCCGGTGTCGTTGTCACGTTGAGCATTCAGGCTTCGCAGCAGTAAATCTTCCGGCTCTCAGGCTGTTAGCCACAAGTTTAGCAGCAAAGCATCAATAATAAAATCAAAGCCTCGAATGTTAAAAGACATACTTATATTAGTCGAGTCCCCATATAACTTTATAATCTCCATTACACTCTTTATACCATATGTAGAGGAGCATTAACACATTTATGCTCAGAAGCATTTAAAAACATCACCGAGGCACAAAGACGTCTGTGACCCCACACAGTTACTTCAAAGTTAACAGCGACTGTTTCATTCATCAAAATGTGTTCATTCTGTTGGCTGTTAGGGAAAATCTAAACACTCGTCTTATTAAATATTAGAATGTACTTGACAGAAAACAATATTTAATGCAGTTAGTTATGCACTGAAATCGGTGGCCTTTCATCCTTGCTGGGTTTCATCACTTGAACATTTATTTTGTGGACATAAGTGTCTCTTGTCTCGGGCTCACAGGTTAGGCGGCTACTTCCTCCTTTGTCTTGTGGTCAATTTTATTTTTCACAATTAATTCCACACCCATTTTTATCATTTTATTTCCCGTTCCCAGAGTCTGCTTGTCATTGTCGGTTTTTACTAAAATCGCTTGTGTTGAAACATTATAGAAAGTGTACCTTTCAATTGGTTTCAATTTCTGTCTTACTTCAGTGGCTTCTCAATTAGAACAGCTTGCTTTCTCTATGACACGGTGCAGCAAAGATGTTACCTTATATGGGCGTGGCAGGCTGCTGATCGCAAACGGCGTGCAAGCACCTGTCAGATTATCGAATCGAAATGATTCTGCATTGTGTGCAAAGTACGAACACTTGCAGTGCAGTTGTGTTATTTTTGCTCCTAATTTTGCCACAGTGAGTATTATAATGGCTGTATTATAAATGGGTACACGTTGGTTTCTGCACTAGTTTGAGTTGTGTTGCTTTGAATAATTACATATAGAATTCAAATATTTAATTACAGGTTTAGAGTGAGGCCGTTTCAGAAGTTTGGCATAACAAGAAATAATTTAATAACCTAAATAATGATTTGGTTGGAGTTTAATTGGGTGTATTTGTTAGACTTACGTATTTTGAACATAAAATCTTAATTTGACAACTACATGCTGTGCCAAATATTTCCATTATATTATGATAATTTCAGTCCCTGTAATCAACGCAAACTGTTTAGATTTATAAAATATTAGCATTACAGAGTCATCATGTTAGTTGTTTGGTTGCCATTAAAGTGTGATTTTAGTTTTTCCACCATAATCACTCAGAAGATTTCCTGCATTCGTCGAACAAACGCACTGATGCGTCTTTCCAGCGTTGCAGCACCGGGCTGGTCAGAATCGACGCTACCAAACTCATAATGCAGTCAATATGGGATGAAGTGATGAAGCACCGTTTGGTGGGTCTGAAGATGAATGCAGTCTTTAAGAAGGCCATTTACATTCAGCAGACAGAAATAAAAACGTAGCTGCAGTCGTTCCCCCAACAGCCATTATGTTGCTAAATTGATTCAGGAGGCTTTAATAAGCCCTTGGCTCCACTCTGCACCTTTTTTAAAATGTATGCAGCGTATTAAAGATGCATGAGATGAATGTGCTCATTGTCTCCTCCGGTGACTGCCTGATCACAGCTCATCATGCTTACATAGTAATTAGCTGCTGGGTTTGGAAGTGTCACCATCCTCTTCATCATCTCTGGAATCAAATATACTCTAAATGCCTTCAAGGATCTGAAACTGGGGCCCGAGTACAAGGCGGCAGGCGGTGGGGGGTGAACGCTGAAGAAAACTATAGAAATGAAAATGAAAATAAAGACTTTTGGGGTCATTAGGAGCTCAAACAAAGTTTACGTACACAGATGCATTCCAGCCATCATTAAAACTAACACAGGCGACCTTGCTGGAGAAAAAGTAACATGCAAATTTACATGATCAAAATTGTTCAATGTGTTTCCCATTTTCTTGCCCGAACATCAAAATGGACAAAAATGACCGCCAATTGTGATGTGCTGACACATTCTGTAATCAAGATTTGAGAAAGAATCAGGCATCAGAGCAGCAAGAGCCCCAAACCCAAACAGTCTGTACCCACTCACTGTTGTTTAAAAGTTTCTCCATATACTTGTGTATATAAACACTCTGACGCTAGAATATGATTTGGCTTTGAGGGGACTAGCACAAATGGCTTTGGTGACTTACATCATGCTTAGAAGTCTAATCACAGACACTCTTGTCATATCAAGCAGAAAAAGTCCATTTCATAGCGAGCTGCATTTTGAAAAAAAAGCAAAAAGGGGGAAAAAGGGAGGGAAGGGTAAACAAGCTTGGCGTTCCACAGTCACCACAGAATTCATCATTCATACAAAAAAATACCCCAAGCCCCAAAGTAGAGCTAATTTAATCCAAGAGGAATAAAACTCCATTTCATAGAAGTCGTCCATTCAGAACACTCAGATTTCCACTGAGCAGAAACCCCCGGCTGAAATTCGAGCAGACACTTTTCGGAAGGAATGCATTCGGTGGGTTGAGGGCCAAAGCTTGCCCTGTAATTTGTGAATGTACAGAAATGTGTGACCGCCGCAGCTCCTCTAAAGATAGAAATCTTTGTCTTATGTCATCGCTGAACCTCAAACTATTTCTAATTGCCCCCATAGCCCCCTTTTCCAAATGAATAGCTACCCATCCAAAGGCTTATGTGTGCATGTCTGAAAATAGCCTGGGAGTTTACACAGGCTAATAGATCATATTCGAGGGGAGAAAAAAAAAGAAAAACTTTAAAGAGATCTCGACATATCTGAGACTGTCCCCATCTTCAAAGTGGCTTTTAAGTGGCACTGAAAGCAGTGTGGTTGGCATTTAGAGCCAGGTATACCTTTACAGACCCCAAAGGCTTTGCTGTTTCTCCACTAATAGGGATCATACTCATATTAGTCTTTACAATCTGACTCATTGCACACAGAACCCAAAGCAAGCAGGGTTTCCTTTGGCTTTAAATTCACAGAAGACTTTGTAAAGATTCCACAAAACCTTTGAACTCCTTTTTTATTTGTATTTCAACTTGTCCAGAGTGTCTAAAATGCCCCATTTCAGATTTGTTTTACTGCGGTGCTTCAGACAGACTGTGTGATGCTTTCTGATGCTGAGGAGACCCCTTCTTTTGTTCTGATTCAGGCCAGGAAAACAGATGAAGGCAACTTCTCAACCACAGGTTTTCACAGAGCAACCGTCAGTAAACAATGATGTGATTTCTTGATTTATATCTGAAGGATCTGTTTTCTTTTCATCCCTGAATGCTCAAGAATCTTATACGCTGAGGCCTTTTTGAGGTGGGTCCTGGGTTTCACATGTCCTCCAGGAGTTCTGTCTTGATTTCAGGCTCAGCCCACTCGGATCATTAAAAATCGTTCAGGGGCACGGCGGGCTCCGTCCTCGATGCCTGTGCGGCTGAAACTGTAGAAACTGCATGTTGAAATGTGGAGGTCTAAATGTGACAGGCGCCCGGAGCGCACATTAAGGCTGAGTGGGGTATAGCTGGGGCGTGTGGTCACATATTAATAATGAACTAGGGCAGGAGGATGACTAAAATACCACCAGCATTGTCATTGTCCCAGTCCAGCTGTGCTTTTTTAAAATAGAGGCAGTGTGACAGCTAATCTGATCCGATTTATTTATTGTTTTAATTCAGGGAGGTCAGGTTGTACAGCTCTATTTTGGATTTGGAGATTTCTCACATCAGGTAAAAAAAAAGAAATACCAACAATGTCAACACATAAAGCAATTATTTATGCTGCTGTCTTCTGTGAACCAGGGATAAGTGTGATGGTGGCTTTGCTACCATAAAATATTTCTTTTTTTTTTCTCATGTGCTTTCAGTGCGTAATTTTTTTCAAAGCTTTGCTCAAACCCTCTGAACCGCTGTCCTACATTACAAAAAACAAGCAACCACAGACAAGGAGTGTGAGAGTGTTAAAACAAGCCTGCACATTAATATTTCTCACAACATTCAGCCCAGAAGGAAAGAGAGAGAACGGCACGCAGGTAGAATTTCACAGAATTTATTTAGAGAACTAAAGTTTAGCAACACTTGGCTGGCACTCTGCGCACACGGTTGTGCAACGTTACCATTGTAAATATTAATGAATGTTGCACAGATGCGCCAACAATGATCAACTGATGTTTGCTGATAGCTATTAGGAAATAAAATTGAGTTTTCAGACGATTTTAACATCTTAAAATTTTAGAATGGTGTTTATATTGTTTCTGTCTAAGCTCTGCATCCTGCTGTGTGACTGCAGCTCTGATCACTGCGGCAGGAAAGGTTAAGGGAAACCACTCCGACGAGCTACTTAGCTGCTCTTAATTAATTATATTGCAAACAAACAGCGTTAAAAAAACTGCACACACACTATGAAAATTTTACTAAAACATATATTCGCTGAATTTAATTCATTAATTATTATTTTACGTTTTGTGGCATTTTTAAATCAAAACTACCAAATTTCTAGAGCGTAATGCTTTCTCTCCTAATCGATCACTCCTCGCCAAACTCAGTAAAATGTGCACACGGTATTTTTAAGCGATGTTTAAAAGCCTGCCTGTGCATTTAAAATGAATTACAGCAGACACACACACAAAAAAACTCTCAGAGAATTGAATCTATAAATGATGTATGTAGACGCGCAAATATCGCATTTTATTCATTCAGTTGGCTTCAATGAGAAGTTTTTAAACGAATAAATGTGCGTGCTCTAATAAGGATTTTTATTTCCCGACAATAACACATTTTATTGTGATCCGGGCAAATATCTCACACGTGGATGTGAATATGAAAATGCCCGGGGAGCAAATCTCCCACCAGCTAAACAGAAATTCCCCCCAAAAATCAAAAATATGTTTAAGCGTTTGGCCTAAAGTCGAAATTAATTCAGATTTCCGACTCATCTCAGGGAGCAGATAAAAGTTTCCTCTGCAGATGTGAAATGTCTGCTTCTCAGACCGCCGGGGCTGTCAGCGATTGAAAAGGCAAATGCGCCAACTAGTGTCAAAAAGTAGCACGGCGGAAGGCTTTAGCAGGGTGTGCCGTCATTTGATGTAACCCTCAACATTTCTAATGAATTCAGCCTCTGGCACACACGCATTGACTCTGTTATGTTCTTTGATGTGGAAAAAACACATTTGCTTGTTTGCTTTAATTTTTTTTATTGAATTCCGCTCAGTCAATTAAAATGATATGGATCTATCTTAAACCCATAATTTCACTTTATGAAAATTTAGAGATGGTGCGAAGCCTCGAGATATAATAGCGTCTAAAATGAATAAATGAGATTGAAACCGCAGACCTGTGCAGTCTCGGGCCTTCTTTAGATCACTTCCAAACAGCTGAGTTCAGAGGAGGCTGTGTGATAAACCAGCGTGGAGATAAAGGTGCACACCTTTGATCTTATATAATATTTTAACGATTAAGGTGGTGCCCTGTGACACTCGGGATTTACAGTAAATCTCCACAGAAGCCAAACGCAGGATTTATTCTTAAGCGCTATAGTCCATTAAATTCGCCATTTAAAGCATCTGCTTATTTCATTAATAGTCATAATAAAAATAATAATTTAAGCAAAAGTATTTGCTTGCATGCTGGTTTTGTTTTCGTAAGTTATATCTGGCGTCTCTTATTCTGAAAAAATAAAATAAAAATAAAACATTTCCTCTTAACGCACGCTGTCTCCTGCTTTCTGTTTCATGTAAAAAGCGTGTGTAGCGCATAAAAACACAGAGAAAAGCAGAGATATGTATCAATAATTTAGATCGTGTGTGTGACAACAGTGCATAGCTGCAGAGGGAGCACCGGCGAGTTTGATTGGTCTGATGAAAGCCCAGCCCAGTAGATTCATTGGTCGAAATCATCTCCACACTCCCAACCACTAAACACTAAAATGACTAGGGTAAAATAATATCGCGGCACTCTGCACCCTGTTCATCCTCACGGCTTCTTCTTGCGCCCTAAAGGATAACTTTTAAAGGAAATCCAACTGGAGCGACAGGATCGTTCCCATTATTCCAGAGTTGTGTTGGTTTTGGGTTTTTTTTTTTTTTTGTGGGAACACCTAAACTGGGATACGGTTGCGAGAACTTTTACGCAAGAAACAGGACATCGCTGTGCTTTAACTGCAGTTTGACTGTAGATATTCGAGTTTGAGAAATTTAATTAGACTTTTTTGTTTTGTTTTGTTTTTAAACCAGCGGTGAAAAAAGTTTCTGGTGAAATCAGCGGGAGGCGTCTGCTTAAAAAGAAAATCGCTGTTTAGTCGAGACATTTTTTTGGTTTTAGTTAGGCGGATTAATTTTTTTTTAATATATCGCGCCTGGATTACCTGTGCCAACAGACTCTTACCGATCTGCAGAAAAATATTTGGGAGATTCATTCACTTATTTGCGAGTTTGAGTGAGTTCTCGGGCAGTTTGTGGTGCTTATATTCAGTTCTCACGCGGCAGAAAGAAATCCACGGTGTGCGGCAGACGCGAGCACCGATATAAGACAAGCTGAGCGCTGCCGCAGAGCTTTTATTTGCACGTCTTTGCTGAAATTAGAGCAAACCTTGTCGGCTCTGGTGCTGCTCGAGCCGACACATCATGTGCAGATGATCTAGCCACACAGTCACCAGTTTGTAGTTTCTGTTCAGGTAGCGAGGCTCTTTCCACTCTGCGCTCTCGCCTCCAACCTTTGCGCCAACACAGTGGACTCTTGACACCAGCATCGTCTGGAGAGACAGACAAAAACTTTTCCCTCCAAAGAGTTTTGCTCCTCTGATCCGACCCAGTCAGGTGGCACTGACCCAAGCTGTTGTGATGCATATTCCCGTAGAGCCGCCGACCACCAGACGGTTCACGCCGCCCTCCACATCCTTCCCCTGCAGCAAGATTGGAGACAGCAACGGGGCCATGGCCACCGCAGGGCCCATCAGGTCAAGACCGGACACCAGGAACGTGGTGGACGTCCTTGCGGACCACGCGGGCGAGCTGGTCCGGACCGACAGCCCGAACTTCCTCTGCTCTGTGCTGCCGTCTCACTGGAGGTGCAACAAGACGCTCCCCGTGGCTTTCAAGGCAAGACACATCGCTCCTTATTATCATGTGTTATGTTTTTCATTTAATAATTCCCACTGCAGGCCTCTAACTTCCTTAAATGTACGAGTAAAGAAAAAAAAAGAAGAACAAAAAATAAATAAATTAAAACCAAGCAAATGGGACTTGAGGAAGTAATCCATTTTCTTTTATTTAGAATTATCTGATGGGATTTTTGGGTGACTTTCAGTTTTTGCTTTGAGTGAAATTTTAAAAATCAAATCGTAAAAATAACATTTGCTTTTTTAGGCTTTAAATTGGACAATAAGGGATAAGAAATTTAAGTGCAAGTAGCAAGAGAAGCTGAATTAATATTTTGTACCTTTATTTGTTTCTGGATTACGCAATGTTGACGCTTCCTGAGTCAATTCTTGTGTTTTTATCAGTTAACTGTCTTTGTCATGTGTTCGGATCCGCTCGGATGAGGACATCACAGTCACAGAACATGTAGTGAAATTTATATGATTTCTTTGTTAACGTGATGACATTGTCTACTTTAAAAAAATCTCCAAGCTGCATAATTCAATCAGCAGTTTATTGTTGACATTGTGTTCAAATTGTACAATGTACGATTTCTAACTTAATATTACGAAACAGTCGGATGCGGTTTTACGCGCGCATTGAGCACATTTGCTTTGATGACCCGAGTGACCAGCATCTTTTTTTCCCTCTCCTGCGCTCAGGTTGTGGCTCTTGGTGACGTCCCCGACGGGACTCTGGTCACCGTGATGGCCGGAAACGACGAGAACTACTCGGCCGAGCTGAGGAACGCCTCGGCTGTAATGAAGAACCAGGTGGCTCGCTTCAACGACCTGCGCTTCGTGGGCAGGAGCGGACGAGGTGAGCGTAACCTCTGAAACTCTCTCTCTCTTGTTCTCTCTCGCTCTCTCTCGCTCTCTCTCGCTCTCTCTCTCTCTCTCTCTCACACACACACACACACACACACACAGGCCTGCACACAAACGATGAGGGAATGTCTGCGTGTAATGCATTTGAAAACACATAATAATAGATCATATTTCTGGGCACAGAAAAAAACAAACAAAAAACGAGTGACAACATATTATTTTTGAGAGAACGCGGATGATATGAAACTAAATATTTTTGCACAGGCTGCACCGCTGCGCGTATTAAAATACAGCTCGCGCATAAATACTTTTCTGTCAGTTTTGGGGATGATTTCTGTTGCTGAGATAATTCTGCAAATGTGGAAGCGTTTATGTTTGGGTACGACGAGTGCCCACACCTTGCCAACTGACGTCCACGGGTGTCATCAGAAACATCTGGCCTGCGTCACGGTATGCAGCTGCAATGTGGCTGTATAATTTTCTTAATCCGAGGGAATACAAATAATCATCGACGTGGTGCAAATCGGAGGGATGGATGAGAAACCACCGTGCAATTTATGTCCCGGGGCAATTTGTCAAATAATCCCCGCCACCATTTAGGATGCGTGCATCTTATGGACTATTGCGCACTATTTATCACGGTTATTGCGTTTAATTGCTGTATAAAAATTCCCACGTCAACAGGCTCGTTTCCAGGATGTTGTGGTCAAACCATAGGCCTACCGTGTACCATTTTATGCTATATTGAGAAAATCAAAACAGCGCAAAGTTCAAGTAAATATGGTCAACTTAAATAATAAAAGAGAACGATTTTAAAAGCCTCATCGGAGTCATTTCGCTTCTCTCCGTGAGGCCATTTCTGGATTTTATATTTCTATTTTTTATCTGATTGTCTTTTCCATGATTTTTTTTTAAGTAGTTCGTACCTTTTATTTCTGCAGCCAATTAGCCCACCCACATGAGGATTTTATGTCTGTCTTCCCACTCAGTCTCCATTTAACAAGGGACGCTATTCTCAGAGCCTGGGACCAGCGCCGGACTCCCTGCGTGGTCCAGCCTTCCTCTCTCTGCACTTTGATGCAGAATGGGAGCGAGAGCCTGCCTTGTTGAACAATAAACTCTTGCTGTAAGCTCTTTGGCACAATCTGGAAGACATTCCCTCAATAATCCAAATCATACCCGCAGCCAGACCGTCAAAAGAGAGCCGGTCCTTGGCTTCTTCTTTTTCTTCTTCTTATTATTTAATTTGAATTCAAAGGCTGCAGCAGCGGGACGAAAGCCGGTGATGATTTGAGGTTGAACAAGCGAAGTATTGTTGTGAGAAGAGAGAAAATAAGTTTTGCAGATGATTCTAAACGGTCGTTTACAAAGAAGAATAAATAACACTCATGAACGCGATTTGGTTGCTGTGCTGCAGGAAAGAGCTTCACTCTGACCATCACCGTGTTCACTGGACCGCCTCAGGTGGCCACGTACCACCGCGCCATCAAAGTGACCGTGGACGGACCCCGCGAACCACGCAGTAAGTGCACACGCACACGCACAAAGAGACCCACTCACACTAGCATTATTGCTAAAATGCATTGAGGTGCGATGCTGCACAGCACTGTCAGCGTCGACTCCCGATTCTCTAAGTGTGGGTGTCAGTAAACCCACTGGCTTCTTGAATGTAGATGAGAGTCTTACACTGAGCAGGCCTGAAAGCAAGTGCAAGTGCAAGTGCATTCGTGGGTGTGCAGTGCCTTGGTGAAGGGAGAGCTAGAGAATCAGTTCACACGATCAAGATGTGCTAGAAAATCCAGTTTCCCCTAGATTTCTTTTGGGGTTAAGGCTTGGGTTTTGGGGTTAAGATTAGAGTGAAGTTTGGGTTAAGCTTGGGTTATGGTAAGCCTCTAGAGAATGAATGTAGGGCAATATATTGTCCTCACTTAAATAGTAGGGTAGGCTTGTGTGTCTGTGTGTGTGTGCAGTAGGAGCACAGGGAAGGGCCCTGTCAGAGGAAACTGTAAAGCATATTAAGGCAAAACCCAAGACCACTAAGAGGAGCTGAGTGAGTCTCCAAGCCGCAGGTGGCTCAGCTCAGTGGAACCCTCCTCCTCCTCCTCACTCCTACCTTCTTCAGCGCTGGTCAGAGGGGTCGTACTGTACCTGCCTGCACAACCACATAAGTGGCTCGTTGATTTAACACAGGGCAGACTCCAGCCACCGTTAGCCCTGGCAGGAAGGCACGGCATGCTAAAGCTGTTAGCGCCATCCTTCAGCCACAGCTACATGCTCTTGTGGTTTGATGCTTCTAGTGCGAGGGATGGTGAAAGCAGAGGTACTCAGATGACTCAGTCACTGACGGTTAGAGCTGTATGCATGCATTTTTATTTTTTAATGAGCTCAAGGTGAGATAAATATGAGAAATAGGATTTTCTGATAGTTTCTATGGAGGAATCGTACTTATCAGGGTTGCTTAGAGGTGGATAACTGCGGCTTATGCGGAAGTGGGTTCTTTAGAACCGGTGAACATGGAGCACACAGGGGACAGAGAGAGTGGCAGCGAGAGCCACATGAAAGGACACGGTTAGCAAAGGGAGCTCAGGGGGCATGGAGTGAGAAGCATCAAGCCCCCCACCCCCACTCCTCACCCTGCCAAACTAAGTGCCGTCTATTTGCAGAGGTATAAAAGAGAACAGCGAGTAGATAATAATAAACGCTGTGTGTGTGTGCGGGCATGGTTTCAATTTGATTGTATTCTGTTCAAATAGAAAAAAAAGAAGCTGAATGTGTGTGCGAGTGCATCAAGTGCATTCTCTGGTTCATCTGCAAGTGTGTCGGTGTGAAATAACTGTGTACGTTAATGCTGTCTCCTGTCTGTCTGTCAACAAGTTACGGCTTCAGCTGAGGCGTCAGAGAGGCCGTGCTACTTTTACACTGGCGCTGGGTGCTATAAAGTAACACTGTTTAATTTAGGGCAGGAGGAATTTAGAGCTCCATTAAACTCTGTTACACTGTGCTGAGAGGAAATTCACAGAATGACAGAAAAGAAACGTCTGAATATGATTTCAATATTCATGAACTCGAACTAAAGCCCCCTCAATTTCAAACACGGACTGGTGGCCTTTTGTGCAAAGGTTAAAATGCACTCTGTGAGGAGACCAGGATAGAGGGAGCATTTTGAAACGCAGCACATTTATATTGTTCATTATGCTGGTTTCAATGTGGTGTGTCTGATCTGAGGCCGAGATGAGCTTAGTTCGTAAAAAAAGAAAGAAAAAAAAACTCAAAATAGAAACCTCACAAGATGAGATTAAGGGCCTCTCTTATTTAAACAAGAAGCACATTCTGAGACTATATCAGACAGAACAGGAACACACACCAACATTCAGACATTATTAGGACCATAAAATTAATCAGATCATTTTCTAACCACAAGGCAGCACATTGCAACTGTGCAACGTGTCGAGCCAAATGTTGCGAGGCGCTTCTGCCAACACACAAAACTGCATTTTTTAAAAATTATGAATGTCATCTCAGAGACAGTTTTACATGCAAAAACTGCTTTTCTTTTGGTTGTTTTTAGTCAACGATTACACACAACGATGTCTGTACATCTTGGTCAGTGCCGGGCTCACCTGTCTGCAGGCTGGCAGGCCGCTGGGCCCGGCCGTGCGGGGCTTTGCAGGCTGTTTGTGTACGGCCTGCATTTGCATTGCTGCCTGTCGAGCCATGGCAGGAGCTGGCAGCGAAGGGAAGGAGGGATTTTAATGTTTACGGATCTAGTCGAGAGAACCTGATGGACAGGACTGCAGCGGTGGCTCGCCTGCGGCAATGTAACAAAGAATGCTATGCTTGAAAGCGCTCGAGCAGTAAAGGAAACACTTACGCTATGAGTACAGTTGTGTACACTAATGTATATCCACATGCCCAGACACACAGCATCACGGTCATGAATGCACACAGACAGAATTCTGTTCCTGAACAGTATTTTTGTCTCCCTTGCTGCCGATTTCCTCATCAAACATCCGGCATTTGTCATCCTAATCCACCCCCACCCCCCAATCTATCTGTCAGACTTTAATATCAAACTTCTGCTGAGCCCAAACTGGAAGCACAACTGTCGATGAAAGCTCTCCCTCCAGTTTCGTCTGAGCTCTAACAAAATATCACATCCAGCAACAAGAGAGGGCATGCTGAGCTAGAAAAAGACAGAAAGGCAAAAAAGGAAAGCAGATGACTGAAGTGTCGAGTCCCTCCCCTGTTTGTCGCTGCTATCAGATGCCTCCACACAACAGCTCATACGCCCGAGCAGGGTTATTCTCACCGATTAATCCCTCAGCTATATTTTTGTTGCCCTTCTCACCACCTCGCTTATACATGACATCAACTGCTGCCTATTTAGCCCCGGGGGAAGGGCCCGTTTGTATTTCTGTATCTCTCAACCTGAAATGAATCAGTTCCCCGAAAGACCTTGCTGTGGGTCAAGGCAGAGAGTTCAGACAAGGGTAGGAAATGCTTGGAGCTTGAGAAAAAATAAAGCTCTTTCGTTAAGGCTGACAAATAACAAGTATATGGTGTCAAAAAAATTATATAAATTTAATATCTGACAGCAGATTAGAGACTTGTCTGTGTGTGAGAAATCAGTTCAGCTATGAGTGTGTGTTTGTAATGTCACTAACTAGAAAATAGCTTCCGCACATTTTCAGCTGAATCTTAAATATCTAGTTTTAACTCTGCCTCTGCCTCTTTGCCCTGCTGTGGAGATCCCCCCCCGCCCTATTTTTTGGAGATATGTGCTGTGCCCCATGTTTCGTTATTAGTAGCACATCATAACCAAGATATTAAAAAACTAAAACCAAACAAAATGATCCATAAAACCTTGATGTGAGCAGTTTCACGTGGGAACTATTTCCTCTTTAACTGAACTGCACCTGCCAACTATGTCAGTATGCAGAAGAAAATGCTTCTCTACCTGCAACAGGAGGGTCACGCTTGTGACAGCGTGTAAACATTAATGCTGTAACTCAACTGAGCTGTAATATTATCTAGCTGCGTGTTTCCTTTGGTTGGCGGGTGCGCTTCGGTAGAAACAAAATAGTTCCTATGTGAAACCGCTCCCAATGAGGTTTGTGGATTTTTTTTTTGAGTAACCGTGTCGTGGTTGCTGTTGAGTTTTTCAAATGAATTTTCGAGTGCCATCTCATTTAATCAGAGTAATATAATCAAGACGGATAAATAACACTAGAAGCGAAACGATGAATATGAACTGTTAGATAGATTGGCTCATTATTTTTTGTGCACGTATGAGGTGATGAGATTTGCACAGACTGTTGTTTGCTGAATGCTGAAGATGCGGCAGCTCGTTCCACCTGAGCGATGTCAAAGTGCTCATTTGTCTTGTGATACTTGAGAATGATACACGTGAAAACATCGCAACCACTAACAGAATTGCACAGCATACGTGCAGTACCTGTATACATACAGCCAGAGCTGACACACTTTCCCACCAACACAGGCCCACGCATCCAAAATCACACAAGTACTGTCGTGTTTTGTTGCCTGTGTTTACTCGGTTGGGTGTGTTCCTACAGCTCCATGAGGAGAATGGTGGGCGTAGGGAGGTAGTCAGGGAGGGAGGGGAGGGGGTCGGGTGCATGTTAGAGTTGGCGGGTTGATTTTATTTGCATTTGGCACACAGACTGTACAAGGTATGCAAATAGACAAACAATGACATTTGCTGTGTTATTTTTCCTGTGATATTGCAGTCGCTCTGCAAAGTAAACAAAGAGATAGCATGAATGCTGCTGCGTATGCATTTGCGTGTGCGGGTGCCCAGCTTATGCACCTGCCAGGTGCATCTCTTTAAGTGCAGCCACGCCCATGCTCCGCAGATCACATGAAAGGATCCCCCTCGGTGCGAATTGCTCTCTCAAAGAAAACTTTGATGTTTGAAAATGGAGATGGGTGTCTTTGAAAGAAAGGCCTACAGGTGTATCAGTGCCACGGGAGGGGGGGGAAGCGGCGTGCGTGATGCCGGGTGCTTTCCTGACTACGAGATGTTATAACCTGGAGACATAGCGGCCTGCTCATGCACACAGTCACACATACACAGACAAATAGTGGCGAGCCTCAACGATCAACCTCATGACCACCTAATTTATGATTTGGTTGAGACGAGAGTCTGCCTGAACACCACACAGAGACAGATGGGAACTGATAAAGGGCAGATTTTATATCTTTTCGAAGAAATGACACTCAGTGGCGTCTGCACTGACTGGAGCCTGTCGACTGTGGTCTTTCTCCCCCCCGGGGTCACTCCAGATGCATCATACTTGGCTTCAGTGATTAGACGTAGAACAAATATTGGCTAACTGATAAATCCACTGGAATGCAGTGGTACATATTGAATAGTTCTGAACTGATTTCAGAGAGGAACTCGTGTACTGGGACAAACCATCCACCGCATTTTGAGCTTTCAGACTTGTGACGGGAAGCAGATGAGGGCCATATCATACATATCCGTAAGCTTTAGAAGCAGCCACTCGGCTGCTAATTATTTTCTCATGTCTTTTTTCGTTGTGAGTGTAACATGATCAAATTTTGTCGTGGGAGGATAAATAAAGGACTGAGATGGAAGCTCTCTGACCACTGTTGCCACCTTAACCACATCTAGAAGCTTTGAGGCCAATTCTCTTTGAGGACGAGACGCGCAGTAGTGCATTCACACACAGTTGTAGGTAATCCTGCTTAAGCTTTTGCACTTAGGCTTTCCTGTGAAAGCAGAGCTAATTAGTTTAAATACCTCGGCCGAATTGTGATATAAACAAAGAAATTGCAGCCATTAGCCAATCACGGGCACCGTTTTTTCTCCTCTTCTCCCTTTGCTGCCTCTGTTTGTTGTTCGGCATGTTGCTGCAGTGTCAATGCACAAGTTTCAGCTGTATGAGGAAAAAGAAGAACATTGTCCACATTTTGAAACAGTGCAGTGAATCCTCCTCCTTCAGGCCTGCTGATGACTGTTGGAGGCACGCGCACACACACACACACACACACACACACACAAAAGCTTTGGGGTAAAATGCCCTTTCTTTTTCCGCTCAGACACAAATTTCCTCCCCATATTCACTGACGCCGAATAGAACAGCAGGACGTCCCAGGAATTACCAAATTATTTACAGAGGTCCCAGACGGCACTTTTAATTCAGTCTTATGATGCAAGCAGAAGACACATTCTCATAATCAAATAAGAAGTCGGGCCAACATCTCCACTCAGCTCTCTCCACCTACCCACTCCCCTGTAAACTCAGCAGCCAAGCGTCTTTCCTGTTTACTTACCTATGACTTGAAGTAAAATGCCCACTCTGTGTGTGCTCACTCTTCCTTATTTACACTGACCCATACAGGAGGGAGCCATTACGACCTTTCAGCTGTAATTCAATAAAAGTTCCGATCTGCATTTAGAAAAATAAATGGCCCATGAGTGGAGGAATATTTTTCTCCCCCGCTGGATTATGACAATAAACCGTTTTCTGCGTTGGGGCAAAGAGTGCGAGGGGTGGGTGGGTGGGGGGGGCGGTTTGTGGGAAGAAGGCACCTGCTGGTTACTGGAAAAGACGCTGTGTACCACCACCCTGCGGTTTGGATATTTATTTCTTCAGGCCTTAATGGTTAGGAACAGTGAGCAAATAATAGGTGCAGCAAGAACTTTTCTTTTGCTTCCAGCAGTGGAGAAAGTTGTAATTCTGTAGGTAAACACAGACTGGAATCATCAGAGCAAAGGAGAGGTCAGTCTTGTAACCTTGACACTTCTGCAACAGTCCACCAAGAGCATAAAAAAAAAAAAACAGACACACAGAGAAAGAACTGAAAGTAAAAAAAATAAATAAAAAAATTATGCGTGCCTACATGATGGAAAATTCACACATTTCACATTTCACACATTTGCTCTGACCCACCTGGAATCTTAATCTTGTCATTCAGTGGAACTCTGTGTGTTTGCGTGTGTGTTTAGGGGCAAATGCACTCATTTTTGCACATAATTGTGTGTGAGCTACTATGCACGGAGGTGTGAACGCAAAGCCGTTTGACACATCTGCTGGCGTTGCATTGATGTATGTGACAGCAGCAGCTTGTCTTCCTTTCCCACAGCTCTGCGAGGCCCCCACCTTTCACCCAGCACCTCGCTACTTAGAGCGACCTGACTACCACGCAGACGCGAGCGTAAACACACACACAGATGTGCACAACAACCTCATTCACCGTTTGAGCTAAAATAACACACTCAGAGCAGCTTATTGCTTTAATATGATCTGTCACCCGAGCCAAATAGGCCTTCTGTGCACAACAAGGCCAAAGCAGCAGCAGCACTGCAAAGTCTGCAGGCATTCAGCCAAAAGGCCTGCAAAACAGCTCCACTCATATCACCCCCCAACACGCCTCAGAAGACAGTTACACACACACACACACACACACACACAAAAGTACAGAAAGGCCAGACAAAAGAGGGATGATTGCTCTCAATGTGCTACGGGCCTTGCTGTATTGTTCTAGAATCTGGGTGCACTATTTTGGCACCCCCTCACCCTCTTTGCCTGCCTCAACCTGCCTCGCTGCAGGGCTGTCCTTGTGTGGCACTGCTTCTGTTCCACACACACACACACACACACACACACACACACACACACACACACACACACGCAAAGCACTTTATCCCCTTATCAGAAAAGGAAGGCTTCGCTCTTTGCTCAAACAGTCTCATGTAGCAACTTCCGTTGTGAGCAGCTTGTGTTAGGCCTACGAGGGGGATTTTCACAGTGCTGATGTCCCCAGAGACAGGCTGATGCATCTGCCTCAGGGACCAGACGGTCCCCCAGCTGTGGCCGTAGAGGATGATAAAAGCATGCCACAACTTTTGTTGACGTCCCCCTGAAAGCCTAAATAATGTTTCCGCAAAAAAAAAAACGAAAAAAAACAAAACTAAAAGCGCTGCTGTGTTTATGATAGACACTTTAGCTCACACTTATATCCAGAGATACAGTTTGTCATTATCATGAAGTGAGCGCACAGAGTTGTAAAACTTTACGCATTTATTCATAAGGACGTACGGGAGCGTTATGTAAATGAGTTTAAAGCAGTGTAATGTCTGAGTGTGGCAAGCATCGACTCATTTAGGCTCAGACGAGACAGCCACAATCACCAGCCAAGGGTAAAACCCACATCCTTCAGGGTCAGCCTCAAAACAAGAACTTTGATTTGCCCCACTGTAAATACCCAATGGTGTGATTGGTGGCCTTGGGAAGCACAGAGCCAAATGCACTGCTGCAGAAAAGTGTTTTGGGCTGTGCTCATAATAGAACGAAAAGGGAAGTAAACGAAAAGGGTGGCAGAAAGAAGCAGGGTGGGAACGTGACGGGGGGGGTTCAGGTCCACTAGAGAGGAGGAAGAGGAAGACAGGTGTACAAGGTTTTGCTCAACACATGTTGAAACGTCCCCAGTGTCTGTTGAGGGCAAACGGAAGTTTGCTCGCAGGCAAGTAGGCCCCACTGCAACATGTGTTCAACTGTCACCCCGCTACACTGTCGAGTTTCAGAAGTTAGATAAGGATGCAGCTTGTTTTCATATCTTTTCAAGACTTTAGTTTCAGTGCGCTAGCACAAAAAACAAGGGCTTCCCTGACCTAAAACTTGTGGTATTATTAAAATGATTCATTAATGCAACAAAAAAAGCTCACCCAGCTGCCATTTTGTGTACTTTGCGCTGGACTCGGGAGTGCTCCTTACACTACCCAAACATTGTTTTTTTATGCAATTCAATACCATGCATACATAGACAGTCCAGACATAGTTTTCACTGTGATACATGCACTCCACATTAATTCTTGTCTGTTATCAGGGGCCTATCAAGTCCATTTATACGACGAAAACAAATATTTACACTTCAAATATATTCAGTGCAGAGCTGGGTCACAGCCAAAGCACGTATTGGCCTTTGCTGTTCAGATAGAGTTTCACTTTGTCCCTGAAAAAGAACCCAGCCCTTAACTAAAAAGGGCTTGTGTTTAATGTGTCTCCCTTTGGACGGCAACATATGTTTCTTTCTTTTAAAGGAGGCAGAGACAGACAGACAGACAGAAAACGAGAGGAGAAGTAGAGAAAAGTGCGAGGGTGAAGGAAGGAAACAGGTCGCACTGGGTGATCGTTCAGCTGTGGCATCGTGTTAAAGTCCTGGCAGTCACCTCGCTGAGCAAACACTGCCTCCCTGTTGAGCTGATACGGGTTTTGTGGAGGGAAGGCTGGGCAACGCTCGGTGGAGATTGTTCGTGCGGTCTGGTCTTCGAAACGCCCACGTGCAGTGTGAGGAAGAACATAACTTTACACTTTTCGCACGATTTACACCTGAACTTACCTCAAAATGCTTCAAAGCACAGACACAAAAGAGCAAAGCAATGCTGCAGTGAAGATAAAACACTATCAGGAAATAAAAGCACACACACACACACATACACACGCGAAACAAAGCAGGGCTGGGAACGGCACACCCATCTCTTCAAAACACAGCCATCGCCTTTCACTACATTGTTAATACCAGACATTTTATATCAAGCATTTTATTTGTTCTTCATAGACTTCCATAATGCTTTCAGATGATGCGACCACTACTCTGAGAGGAGGCTAGTAAATCTACAACCTTTAGCATCCATTTTCAGCTCTGGATGCATATTGAGCGCTGCTGTTTAGGCCTCATGTGTGCATTGCCTCCCATCTCCCAGCTCTATCTTGTGGTTATGATATCATAGAGAGAAAAACAAAGGCATTCTTTCCTAAGTGCACACTAACACATTAAATATTCATCTGACCACAGAAACCCCTCTGAAATGGGGCTGGTGTGGAGCACCGGCACCCCTCTGGCCCTCCAAGCCCTGCAGAGTAGAAGTCAAATGTTGGCGGTTGGACTTGACACAAAGCAGTTATAGCCGGGGTCAGCTGGCCAAAGAGACTCTTATGCGGATCATTTAGACAGCTATTAAAACTTTTCTACAGGGAGCAACAGTTTTCTTTTTAAGACACTTGCCATGTGCAGAAATGGCAAAATTCCTGCTTCAAGCTACACGGGCAGTCCGAAGCTCATGCCCTACCACCTCTGATCACAATTTCCCAGTAAGGCTTACAGGCTCACACAGACAAAAGGGACGAGGAGTAAAACTGAGAGGAGGTGCCGAAAGCTTCAAGCCACCTCCCAGTCGACGTGCAATGTTTAGAGCAACTGCAAGGCCAGGGTTAATGAGCTCCAGGTCTTGTTCTAATGATGCCACCGCTTGCTCACTCCTTCCAAACATCGCCCTCTCACAAGCCACTAAACCCCCTGCTGGAAGCTGCGAACAGTGTGTCGCTAAAGCATCCCTGCCAACTGGAACTGGGCCACGGGATCCACAGCTCAAGTGTGTTCATGTGCATGTTTGTGGGTAACTGAATGATCACTTTCATCCCTAAAGACTCAGCCAATTCATCTCAGACCACCAGTGGCCACAGAAAAACTGACCAATTATCATTTTTTTCCCCCGTGCTGCCTGTCTTTTTTTCCAACCAGAGAGCAGTGGGATGTATCATTTCCCCGACCTCAGCCGTTTGAGGTGGTGTAAATCTCTTAATAACTACACAAGGACACATATAGGGGCTATATTTGGAGGACTGCTTCCCCTGGCCGCCCCTGCTCTGGCTTGGAACAGACAGTAGCCACAGTGTCTATGTGGGTTATGGAGCCTGTACCAGGCGCTGTGTGTGTGTGTGTGCAGAGAGAGAGAAATATTCTGGCTTCTACCTTCCATCAAAGTTTAAAAAGAAGGCCACATGTGAATAAAAATGATATTACAGAGCGTGCAAGAGCGTACGAGTCTATCCGGGATTTGTTCTGAGTAACAGCACAGAGCAAAGTGGCAGGCCAGAGGGTGGACTCAGTCACACACACTCACACAAACAGCTGCAGAGCAGCAACACGACTCCTGTCTCTGCTCCTACAGATTAGTCATGACTGACTCTTTTTCTTCTCACACATTTAAAGTTTCATCCAACTCCTAATGAGTGAATGAAGAGCGACAATTTTGATTTGAGTGCCTGCTTGTGTTCACATTATGTCGGAACATCACCCCTCCGTGTATGTGGCTGCCTGCGTGTGCGTACGGGGAGGGGGCTTCAAAGCTTGATATTTCTATATAGTTTGTAAAGAGAGGCCGGAAGCGAGGCGGTGGGCACAAACAAATGGACAGAGCGGTAAACGAGAGGAAACTTTACCCATGGGTCAGCCTCGGAGGGAAGATATATTGCCCATGGGTCAGTGCAGAGAAAGGACGGGCAAAATCCATATTGGTCCGTCTGCCTTGCCCCCTTTATATAGTGATAAAATATTCAAATCCAGCCATTACTTCACATTAGGCCACTCTGTAGAGATGCCAGGGAGAAAACCACAGAATGTATACATGCCGGTTCACACACAGTTTTGGTGCATTGATAGTTACATTAAAATGTCTTCCTCCCATTAGAGGCACAGCCCTCATCCGCACTCACGTCTGACATTTAAGGTGTGTTCACATGTGTATTTGTACATGAGTGCGTCTGCATAAAAGGCATGATCAGAGGTTTTTTCTCATCTCATCGTTTCCCTGAACAGGGCATCAAAGTGATATGGGGGCTAAGTGTGTGCGGGTTAGGTACTCGGTTGGATTAAAGAAGCGCTGCTTCGCTTCTTAGAGTTAAGTCTCACCTCCTGCACACAGACACGCGCTAAAGTCTCTTTCTCTTTCCCTTCTCTTCGTTATGTTTAACAGCGATGACTGTATGGTCTGCTAACCTCGTCTGGGTGTTTCCTTCTGACTAAGTGCTGTGTCAGTCAGACCTGAATTTGCGTGGGTGTGGGTGTGAGAGACGAGTGGTTATTGGGGATAGATGCACTCACTTTTTTTCTTTTCTTTTAATCTTGTTAAAAAGACCAACAAAAGCACTTTTGTCCACAGAGGAGTGCAGCAGTTGGTAGTGTGTTGTTTCTTAGACTTTAGGTTCAGGGAAACAAAATTCCTCCAGTAATTATTTTTGACCACTTACGCTATCGTTATCTGCGGATGACGTGGCAGCAGGTGCAGCTTGTATAACATTTAGTGTCTAGCCAATGTATTTCAAGGTCTGCTGACATTCTAATAATATTTTTGTATGTGGAAGCTGAAAACACGGTGACGGTCTCTTGCTCTCTCTCTCT
>NW_005187489.1:937737-964725 GCF_000239375.1 Pundamilia nyererei
TATATGAATTGCACTGAAGCATACTGATGCTCGTCACAGTCCAAACTAATTTTACACTAATTACAGTTTAGGCAGGAAAAGTTGTTTTGCCAGGATGTGTCAAACCGCTGTGCTCCAGAAAGAAATTAGGGAGAAGGGGAATTTTCTAATAGGACTCTTGTTATTGTGTTTGCTATTTTTGTACAAGCCTGGCAACAAGTGCCAGTTTTCCAGGTTGTGTAGGAGGTAAAATGTGCAAGTGCTTGACTTTCTCTCCTCCTCATGTCTTTCTTTCAGGGCACAGGGTGAAGTTAGAAGACCCCCAGAAGATGCAGTTCTCAGACAGGCTGTCAGAGATCGAACGCTACCAGCGGAGTATGAGGATAGGCCCAGGAAACACCAATCCTCGCCAAATCCACCAACCCCACCTTGGCACCACACCAGGTAAGGAGGTCCACTGACATATACGAGTACAACCAGCAAACTTTCACATCTCTTTCGAAAGTACTAGTTGTGAAACTGTGACGCTGAATGAGTGTGTGTAGGGAAAATTCACAAACATAATTTGCTGTTACTTTCGTGCTGACCTTTATTTATGATTCAACTTTGACCCTTTTTATTGATAGTTTTAGGCCTTTGCTTGACTCTGAGCACACACACACACACACACACACACACACACACACACATCTGAAAAACTCAACATGGCTACATCTAAAAATACGCAAATCTTGTTGTGAGTAATTTTATTTGTTGGAGCCATTTTCTTCTACTGAGCTACACCCACAAAGCATCACTGTGCATCTACCTGTGACGGGAAGCTCGTAAACATTAATGGCGACCCACATTATTTAGCTTCATGACAGATGTAGATCAGCTGAAAGAAACGACTTCCTGCTCCTACTATCGCGATACTGTAGACAAAACAAAGTGTGCATATTTTTAACCGTGTTTATCTAATTTTCCACAAACATATTTAAGAGAAGAAAGTCATCTACAGCCCATATTTTCAAAAATGAGTTAGAAGGAAGAATATGTACACTTTAATTTGGCCCTTTAATGACTTAGAACTGAAAATCTCCTTTAATAAGCCGAACATATTTGGTTTAATTTGGCTGAAGTAATTGAATCTGTTCATATGTCAGCACAGCACACGCTGTTCACCTCACCCTGAGCTAAGCCAAGAGACTTTCATGTTCTCCGCAAACTTTCCTGAGGTCTGTTCCACTAATCTGAGAGCTGTTATGTGTTGGCCGTTCGAGGGGAAGCTCATGTCAGCTTTGTCCCCGGATGCCCTGCGCTGGTGGGCCTGGGCCCCACAGTGCGCGGGGTAGAATCTGCAGCCAGGTGGCACGGCCGCCGCTGCCAGCCGAGCTTGGCCAAGTTGCCGAAGCTGGCCTCCGCACACCGCGCAACTACAGCCTCAGGAATGTAGCAGCCTTCCGCTACCTTGGCAATCACGTCAGTCTGAGACTGTCCGAATGTGTAGGGGTGCGGGGGAAGCTGGGGGGAGAGCTGAGAGTCAGACAGAGGTGGTGCGACTGGAGGGGAGGAGGCTGTGTGTCAGCTGTGGACAGCTGCGTGGGTGAGGATGACTCTTCCCTCTCTGTTGGAGCCTCTTTAACAGGAAGCACACATGCCTGAACGCAAACTTCGGCCCACTCTCTGGTTCTCATGCTGGCTAATGAATCTCATTACCTTTGTATCAGCATGCTGCTGTGTACAGGAGGGCTTGTTTGGGACCTCTGAGCCGTGTGTGGGTGGAACACTATCAGTGTGCACACTGTTTGGCCTTGTGCTTAGCTTAGCCAGCGCTGACTCACCAGTATGGGGCTATCTTACAGCTGACTGCAGAGAACACGGGGTCTTTCACCCTTCTCTCCCCTGTCCTTACTTACTGTTGATATCGCTTTTGTTCCCCTGTACGGCGTGTACCCAGATGAAAACACGTCAGCCATTTTAGAAACACCAGCGACAGGTTATGCTGAAACTAAACGGTGCGGCTCTTCGACACAATACAGTCACTGTGATGATCATTTTCTGACGGCTCAGGGTTTGCCATGCGCACCGCAGGCTGCCTGCCAATAAAAAGACCCCTGCAGCAAAGCTCACACTTTAGGTTTCTGACTTGAAAAGTGGGCGGGGGGAGCGCATGGGCGGGCCGGCGGGGATGCACGCCAATCGGCGGGGAGGTGTACAGACACGGTCCAGACAGCAGACGAAGCGCTCGGCTCTCGTCTGCCTCACGCAGGATTAGGGCAGGAATTAGACTTGCCTGGCTTCAAAGGCCTGCAATGTTGCAACACACACATGTAGTCGGAGAGCAGACACAACACGCTAACATCTCTTGGAAGTGTCAAGATAAGTTAAAGGCCTTGAGCTTCAAGTTACAGCTGCCGGTGACTCGAGGCTGTCTATAAGAAGTGCATGTGAGTGAGACAGACGAGGGGAAGGGCTGTAAAAACCACACACCTTAATCTGTGGTATTACCATCGTGACGGCACACCGCAGGGCAAGAGTGGTAAAATAATTAAATAACAGAGGAGAGAGCCTTTCTCCCTCCCACCTCGTCTATCCGCTGGCTGAGCGGCAGCCCGTGGATGTATGTTGTGGCACGGGTCCCACAGAGCGGTCCCGTATGCGCAGGAATCGCGCACAGACAACAGCACGACAGCATTACGAGCAAAGCTCAAACAAAAATAGACTTGTTGTAATAAATCCCATCCAGAGACACAGGGAGGTGTTTACATATCAACAACACACACGTCTCTGCTTTTGACAATCCCTGCCAGACGCTGTTGTACTTTGCAGATACTTTAAGTCCCGAAGCCTGTTTGTTTGAGAATTGCCGAGTGATAGATCGCCCATCAACATGTTATAATTAAATGGATTCCCTTCTTGCTGTTACAAAAGATGTTTTCCATTATCCGAGGCTGGAACCTCCCCCCCCCTCCAACCCCGTCCCCTCTGAAGATGGCTACAAAAAGGAAAGCATAGTGTCACCCTCCTCCTCCTCCTAAAGCCTCCTTGCTTCATATTGTTGTCTGAGCCGTGAAATTCTGTCTCAGTCTGCTCGTCAACAGGACACGTCTGCAGACATCAGCTACCGCTGGATTCTTAAATCACACCGAGACAAAGATGATTGCACCATAAGCACACTGAAAATAAAGCACGCACACGCGCACACGTAGTTTCATTCTAGTGTTGCAAGTTCTCCGCTAGTGTCCCAGACAGACAGGGTAATTAAGAGCTCATTACAGTGCATGCAGTGACAGGATTCCTGCGCGCTGGCAGACGCTACACTCGCTGCTTGTTTTTGTTCTTCTGTGTCCACAGGTAAGCCTGCTAGACATGTGGAATGATTCTCAGCTAGGGTGGAGGGACTGTGTGTGCGTGTGCGTGTGTGTGTGTGTGTGTGGTTGAAAAATGCATGGTTCAACTCGTGCAGTCAAGCAAATCTGACACTCAGACAATCAAGTACTAAATTGTTATTCTGGTTTTCAAAACCTCAAGTGAGCTACATGTGTATACTATGTGTATCTGTGGGTGGCAGTTTTTTTTCTTCCCTTCCTCTGATACACAATGTATTCGACAGCATTTACAGTCTTAAGGGAAGCAAGCAGCTGATTGAAAATTTGATTTATATCAAAGTTAAAAGTGGAAAACAGATTCCAGTTTTACCCTAATCCGTTTTAAAAGCAGACAAAACTCAACAAGCCCTTGGCAGAGCCTCTAACAGACAGCCGAGAAGAAAGACGCTCTTTTAACTTTAAATGTGTTTTAACAGTTAGAGAGGCAGGAGGGGGAGAAAAGAAATGGAGCACCAATTTAATCATCCAAAAAGAAAGTCCTGGCACTTTTGAGGTGGTATCACTTAACATGTTATTTGTTCCAACACCTGTGTGTTCCTCTGAAGATGAATATCAGATACTAGCATAACGTTCCACCATCAAGTCAAGTGCTCAGGGCTTTGATGACGGCCCAAAAGTGTGTGCGTGTGTGTGTCTGAGTCATGTGGTGATGTTGCTGAAAAACTCGGCGTAATCTTCCAGATCTACTATATTACTCACTACATTATTTTTTTTTTTTTTTGCCGTATTCAGCTTTTACCCGGAAAGCTCTTGCCCGTTAATGACTCTTCTACAAATGTTGGTACCGCTGGCGTCACGCTGCACAACTGGCGCACATCTGCTGCAGCTCGGCTCTGGCGCGCTCGCTCAGTGCGTTCAGGCTGTGGCCTCTGAGTTGGAATTGACTCGAAAAAGTCCCATTTGATGGAGGACCGGCCTGATTCAGCCCCTCCTGCCTCGTCCACAGTGACCACACTGTTTACTCCACATAAACAAGCCGGCCGGCCCCCCAGATTCGAGGCAGCGCTCTGCTACTGCCGCAAACTGAGAGGCTCGAGCTAATTCACACATCCCGAACGACACGATCAGCCAATTAGAAGCAAGAACGAGACAGGAAATTAGCGCCGTCAGGTAGCTGTGGTGTAGGCTTTAGAGTATAGCCACCGCGCTCGTTGGGTTTCATGCAGACTTGTGCCAAACCCGAGCAGGAAGCTGGCCCTCTGAGGTAAATGCAACTAAAACGAGCAGGAACTGGAACAGTCCTTTAGACACTCTGTTTTACTTCTGCACTCCACTATTTACATAATATGTCAATGGCCACCACAGAGTTTATTTGTTATGGTGCCTGAAAGCTTCACTTGTGGTTAGTCTCTTTTTGTGACCCTGAGATGAATAATTCAAACTGAAAATGTTTCTTTTCTTCAACTGAGAAAAAAAAAAGCTCTTTTGAAGCCCTGGTGGGGAAAAAAACACAAAAAAAAAAAAACAAAGAAAAGGAGAAGTGAGAGCGAGATGTTTTTTACCAGACTCAACTGTTTGTGTAAGTTATAATTTCACATCAGAGCCGGGCCCAGTTTTACATTTCAGCAATTACAGAAACTACATGTGTGCCATGAACAGTCTCTATTGAGTCTGGGGAGAGGGGAAGGGCGGGCGGACAACGAGCCCTGAAAGAGAACATAGGATTTTTCAGCCCATGTGTTTGTTTTTGCTCACGTTATAAGTGAGGGCTCAAAAGACATATCAAATGTCCCACATAGCTGAGCCAAGGCCGTGTTCCTCCCCTCTCTAACACGCTCTCTTTCTCTCCCCTTCCCTCGCTGGCGTCTTTCTTTCTGTCTTGCTCGCTCTCTCACATTCTCTCCCTGCTGCGACGCCTAAGGCCTGAGCGAAACAGGAAGCCAGCACAAGGACCAGCATTCACTGTGTCTCAATGACACGCTTCATTACGGCAGGCGCGTTACATGTCTCAGAGGCGTCGCTAGATCCGGAGTCACGAGGATGGACGCCATTTTGGCTCTAACATCTTCTCAGCCTCCTCCTTTCATGTACACATGCACTTCAAAAAGCAGCACATGTGTGTGTTTATATGCGAGTCCTCTCCAAAACTACACTGGCACCACCCCAAAAGCTTCTCATTAGTGACGCGGTCGTCGCTTCTTCCCTGCTCAGCCAGCCACCGCCTTCCTCACTCCTCGGCTCCGCCCAGAGCTGAGGGGCGGCCGGCCGTCTTATTAACAGGGGTAATCTGTGCCTCTGGTATTGACGTTGTCTGCTGGCCAATCAAAATATTTGAAGGAAATGTTTATTTTCTTGAGCGAATCGCACCAGCTGCTTGCAAGCCTTTCTGAATAAGGCCATTTATGTTTAAGAATTTACCATTGTGAGGCATAGTGCAGGACCTCTCAGTGACTGAGTGCTGATTTGGGTCTTTGCAAAGGAAGTGGAGGAGCTCCAGGGGAAGCAGAGATCGTACACTAGTTAAGCCCAGTGTGGCTATAGGTGAACAACCCAGCACCGCCCTCCTCTCTGCCTCTGGCATCCCCTCTCCATCCTAATTGCCGCTACAGGAGGCTGGGAGAGGGAGGGTGTGCAGAGTCACGCTGAGGTTAGACGGCTGATTGATGCTGTCGTTAAAGGGAGACGACACGAGAAAAATGTAATACACGTTTTTCTGCCTGCATGTTGAAAATATTTACGCACATTTGATGAAAAAGTTTTAAACGGGACGTAGCACTATCCGGAGGCGCGCAGACTGGGCTGTCACGCAGCACATGTGCCGAGGCGCTCCACGCAGCTTCGTGCACGTTGTCGTGTAACAACTGCGCCGTCTCAGACCGAGAGCAAACAGCCAGCTGTTTGTGCTGCGGTGTGACCGTCCAGTGTGAAGCAGGGTCCCACGCGTTGGGCCAGTAGCTCCTCGACCCTCCTCGGCTTCCTGACAGCTTGGCTGGATAAGCTTCACAGGTCTCTCCGGTGTCTCGCCTGAAAGTCCCAAAAATATCTCATATGCACCCATCGAGCATGTTTTTCCAAGCTTGGTCTCACTGTGGTGAGAAAACCACCCCTCCTCTTCCCAGCCTTCACTGCTCAGTCAGCAGAGACCGACCTGTGACAGGAAAACATCTCCAAATGTCCAGATGTCAAGACGGTTCTGCCCAGTCTGTCGAGAAGGCGTTTTTGGATTGTGTTTTAGATTGCTAAGGCGCAGGCAGTGACCTCCTCACCCTGTACACGCACACAACTCGTATTAATTCCCAGAATTGCTCTACTGGATTGTTTATAAAGCCCACATCCTCACATATTGCTTGTATTTGTGTGTGTTCTTGCAGCCCTGTGGCAGGAGCAGATGGACACCCCCACCCTGAAGACCTGCAAGGTGGAGGAGGACCTGAGACCATGGCCAGGTGAGACACTGCAATGCGCTGCTTTTTTTTTTACCCCACACACTCTTTTCGTCTCTTGGCTTTCAAGGTTATTTTTATAGCGCTCATCAAAAACCAGCTTGACAAGGAGGTTTCTAAAAACACATTATATGCAATAAAATGCCGTCATACAGAAAATTGTACGAGAACAGTTCGTGCAGTCTCTGAAATACTAAAAGGCAATCAACAGTTATAGATCAAATATAAGCAAATTAAATTAAACATATTTAAGTCAAAATCAAATCAGAAACTTGTCTGAGTGTCTCAGACTGCACACTGGTTGGTAAGGGGAGAGACGTTTTGATGTGTTTAGTAGGTCATGGTTGGTTCTTGCAAGAAGTCTCACTATTACACTTCATACTTGATAAAAGAACTAATTTAACTAAGCATGAGACTCTGTATTTATTTTAGGATGTTGTTTATGCATGACGGTGTCTTTGTGTGTGTGTTTCAATTTGAAACCGAGGGTGTTCGCTAGTTGCGAAAAAGCAGCCTGAAGGGTGAAGTCACTAGTAAGGACTTGTGTGAGCAAGCCTGCAAAACACAATGAAGATCGCTTTGAATATAAGTCTTTAAAAACATCTCGCACTGCTTTGTTTTAATTAGTAAACGTAGTTTTTCCAAACTGAAAGAAACAAGCTGGAAAGGGTGCGCCAGCGTACCAATGATATTAGAGTCTGTTTCATTTTGCCTGTAGGGCCCAACTACATCACACGGCGTTCCCGTAATGCCACCATCCTTCTCACTTTTTTTTTCTTCATTGTCTTCCGCTGCCTTTCCCCCTTCTCCTTTGTTTCATTTGTATCTTGGCGATTTTGATTAAAAGCCCTCTCAGTCTTGCATTCTCCTACGCACAACCCACCACTCCACACCGGACGTGCTGACTCATACGCTCACGCTGTGACGAAGTCCCGCATTCAGACACAAAATGACTTTTAGATTTAGCACTGCACGCTGGCTCTCTTTTCTGCATTTTATCAGATACAACGCAATGTCTAAAGAAATGTGTCTAAGCACTGACACAGCAGAATTATACGTGTTTGTTGGCGTCTGTGCAAAGGCACTCGGGGCTGTGTGAGAGACTGGAAGCGGCAGTGAGAAAAAAATTTAACAACAGCGATTCTCATGTAGCTACAATCCCAATGACTGGTTAACAAATACATCACACAAATCGCTTTACAAGTGAGTATCGTATCTCTCGCAGAAAAAGATTTACTTAACAAAAAAATATTTTAATCGCGTCACCTCGTGTGTCGACGCATTAGGGAAATCTCAGGGTTTTTATAATCACAAACTTCTTTTTCCCTTGCTTGTGTTGCATGTCACAAGTTGAGAACATGCAAAATCCTCCGCGCTCACATGATAAAGTGCTAACGTGGATGAGGCTTTGGGGCTGCCGACCGTGTTGCCACAGTACAGAGGTGATCGGTATTTGCATCCGACATGATGCTCCGGCTCCACAGCCTCGGCGCTTAAATAAACACCTGGAGATCATTTGTGTTCATTTGGGTCTCCTATTCTGCAGCACCGGCCCTGCCGTGGCGTTACGTTACCCTGTACTCGTCGGCCAATTATCAACAGCGCCTTCTCAAGCTAATGGCATCCACTGTTCAAACCAGTCAATAAATCAACCGGACGCTTTCTGCTTGTGAAAGGACTTAAATCCCTTCTCGGGAGTCCACAATGCAGAGCAGCTGGGCCTTTTCAGGGATTATATCAGAGAAAAAGATTAGAAAACATTCTTATTACACAGCACAGTGGCTCTTTCCAGCCCGGGCTTCTCTCTTTTTCCTCCTTTCACTTATTTGCCTGAGACACCCTTCCCTGGGTGCTGGCCGTCACAGTTTGCATCAAGCCTGAGTAAACATTTCACAGGTGAACGCCTGGATTTGCATCCCCCCCATTGTCAGCCACCACATTCAGGCACACGTGCATACACACACACACATTAGCCCGTGCACAATTACACACAGAAACGTGACCGCCTCAAACCTGCCCTTGTGTTAACAACCAAAATCTGTTTCTCCCGTATGCAAACGAGACAAACCTCCTGTCATATCTGGGTTACACGCTTGAGTGTGGACTAGAGGACTTCTTGACCTAAGCAGAAAGGAGGAGGGCTCCACCCTTGGCACTGCAGAATTCAAAAAGAGCATGGCGCTGCACTTCAGAGCTCATGCTGGAACACCGTGTTCTCTATAAAAGCCCCGATTCCCAGCTACCCGCTTTATACACTCAGAACATCACACACTGTGCTAGCTAGGCCTCTGGGGTCCATCCTTTATCCTGTCCCTGCAATTTAGTCAACACGTTTCAGATGAGCCTAATGGAGATCATGTGTGGTTTTGTGCCGTAGAGGTTACAGGCAGCGAGTACTCGGCTCAGTTAGGAAGACCCTCTCTGCCAAAGATACACCACCGTTACCACAGCCGCAGCAGCAAACCCTGCACTTATGTTGGGTGGGGGAGGGTGGGGATGCAGGAAGGTATGCAACGCAGTCAAGAGGGAGAAAAAGCAGACTGCAAACTTTGCTTCTCAATTACAGGACACTTTGTTTAGCCCTCTCCTCCAGAGGGAGCTACTGTACTGTACCAGACTCCTCAGGGCTCCCAGCCAAAAACCTGAGACTGCATAAGCCCATTAAGGTGTTGTGATAAGCGTCCAGTCCAGTTTCCCCTGACGGAACACAGGAGTCGATCCCCACCGCAGTTTGGCCCACACATTTCCACCAACTTCAATTAAGCGGAGATCGTGGGCGGCGTGGGCGGCGTAGGCAGCAGCAGCGAGAGCTGTCGTGTCCCCAAGCCACAGAACGCCTCCCCGGTTTCACCCCGAAGCCTAAATTTAGCACAGAGTGGGACAGATGAAGGGACAGACAGAGAGAGAGAGAGAGACGGGGAGAGGGAGCAAAAGCTTTTTGAGAGTCCGGTAGGAATTAGTAGGCTGACTCCACTTCACCCGAATCAACAGCAGCTGAGGGCTTGGATTTTCCTCGCGTGAAATCAGATACGGAGCTCGACTCCTGTGCCTGGTAGACTCTGGAAAAAGAAACAGCCCCCCACCACCACTACTAACTCCCTCATCCCCTCCCAAAAAAAAGGAAATTCAACAGCAGCAATGTGTTGCTGAAAAAAAAACAAAGAGTAAAGCTGGGGCCATGGAAATTGCAAAGGAACTGATTTTTTTGCAGCTGAAAATGGACCCTCTTCTCCAGACACAGGGAAAAGACATTTCAACAAGACCGTGGCACGCAAGTTTGGCATTCTCCCCCCTCGGGGCTGTGGCGTGCAAGCGCTTGCTATTTGACAAATACAAGCTTTCTTTTCTCTGCCATCCAAATCCACATTTTACACTTGAAGTCATGTGGGCACACTGGACCCATGGAAGCCACACGCAGACAAACAAATAACCACGGGCGTACACAGGCGTGGGCTGAGCGCATACTGTAGGCTGACATCAGGTGTGAGGAACACTCACTAGTCTTTATGGCATACAACCAGGTCAAGGGCGTTTGTTCTGGCTGAAGGCCACCTTATTGGAAAATATCAGAGTATCATGAACACAAAGACTCGGCGCGGTCAACTTGCCAAGCAACACTTAATATTTCACACCTTTACCTGGGAATTTAAAAGTGTGTCTGAAGCCAGTAAAACCACAACAGTAGCAGGTAATTTTCCCAGTGTTAGCATTTAGCTTACATGCAATTAAAACAAAGTGAAAATAAATCAAAGGTATCGTAAGTACATTAAGCAGAAACTTGGAAAATAACTGGTGCTGTACTTGGACTGAAACACAAATACTATCGGAGGTGTCAGTCGGCAGCTTTCATAAATCTGTGAATGGGTTCGTTTCCCAAGCTCGGGTGGTGTAAGATCAGCCAATAGCACTCCTTAGCTGAGCGAGGAGGGAAATATGGTGTTTGAGTTCCTTGGTGACAGTAGTGGCATCAAATCTCAGAGCAGCAAACCGCCAAGCCGAACCCTTCAGCAATATTTCTATTTCCCTTTTGCCAGCTGAATAAATGAGAAGGTGTGCAGTGAAATGGCAGACATAGCAGCCTGGTTCCACTGTGCTTCGTTACCTGTGAGATTACACTTGGCAGCGACTCTGACAGGTCATTCACTGTGATACACATTAGTTTAGACATACACAGAAACACAATTTCTCTTCCTGCGTCCCCTCCCCTTCTCTTTCTCTCTGACCGTCTCCGAGTGTGACCGTCTGCCTCTGCCACCTAAATATGATTTATGACAAGCCGCACAACAGTGCAGCGAGCTGTCTGTGTTTATACAAAGCACCCCTCACTACAGACAATGCCTCTTTTCATTGCTCTGAAAAAGATAGAAAACTGTGCGTTGCGTCTTTTGAAGCAGTGGTGGGAGGGCTGTGGCAAGGGGGCCTTTTCATAACTTCAGTCTTGTGCACGGGGCTGTGGGATGATGTGCTGTCAGTGCTTGATGACTGTTATTAAGCAAAGAAATGTCTCAGTTCATTACTTTGAGCAAACATTTCCATGGACCGGTATATCGCAAGAAACTTGAGCTCAGAATTGGGGGTCTGGGGAGATTTGCTGCTCTGGAAATGTGGGTCTTTTTTTTCTTGCGAATAATAGAAAAGAGAGATCTCTGAGTCGCTGGTTTCATAATTGCAAGAGCAGTTTGAATGTTTTCTGGCTCTTTCCAACCTTTTGCTTCTCTGTTTTTATAACAGCGACTACAGAGCTCTTCCCGCAGAGGACCACCTTCCCGTCTCTGTCACCGCTGACCGACCCTCGCTTCTCAGATCCCCGCATGCACTACCCCGGGGCCTTCCCCTACTCCACCAACACCTCCAGCACCGGCATTAGTGGCCTTAGCATGTCAGCCTCTACTAGATACCACACCTACCTGCCACCACCCTACTCAAACAACCAATCCCAAAACTTCCAGTCCAACTCTTACCTGTATTATGGCACAGGCTCTGGATCCTACCAGTTCTCCATGGTGGCTCCAGGGAATACCGGGGGCGAGCGCTCTCCCACCCGCCTACTGTCCTGCTCGGGGGCTACAGGCACCGGCGGGACCAACAGCCTGATGAACCCGGGCCTAAACACCCAGAGCGAGGGCGTGGAAGCCGACGGCAGCCACAGCAACTCCCCCACAGCCATGAGCGCTTCGGGTCGCTTGGATGAATCTGTCTGGAGGCCTTACTGACTGACAGACAGCTAGACAAGAAGAGAAGGAGAAAACAAAGTAAAGAGGATGATGAACAAAGAAAAAAGAAGCTGAACACTGAAAGAAAAGAAGAAGAAAAAAAAACAAAAAAAAGAGAAATGCTGCATGTTTGTCTTTTATTTCTCCGGCACTCGCTTTAAAGACCTTCTGCTTTTACCAAATCCCCCAAGACTTCTATTTGTTTTGTAAATTCTTGAACTCCTGCACTGTACCGAGGTACCGTCAAAGAACCGGAAAAGCCATACGAGCTGACGCGTTACTTGGCAGAGACTGTAAACAGAAGAGAGAGTAAAACGAGTGAAGCCGCAGTAATGTGCCGGCCTCATTTGTCTTGTGCAAACAGGTACTCATCAAAGACAAATGAACAAAAGGCGGCGGAGGTGTGATCAATCAGCACAGCTGACGAACTGAAAAACCGCAGCAGAAATCCCTCAAACAGACCGATCCAGCTCACTCGGCGGGTGGAGGAGAGAAGTCGGGCTGGACTCCTGCGAGGCATGGCTGCACTGCTGTAGCAATCCTTCCTTTTTAAAGCTTTAATTTCTGTCAAATTTCAACATTGTAAAAAATGATTGAGTCAGTTGTGAAAACATTGTCAGTTGCACCCAAGGCTGTTTCGTGCGCTCACGGTGGTTATGCAGTACCTTATTGCCTAATTTATTATCCAAATGGACACATTAGCGTTTGGAGCCACACTGCGCAGTGGACGTTTCGACACAACTGCTGCATTATTGAGAAACAAAAGCATTTTACATGTCACGTTTTTAGATATGACTCCTCCTCTGCCGCGTCATCAGTCAATCACGCTTCAACAGGACAGTGGCTGATATTTCAAGGAATGTATAAAGACTAAAGCAGAGGAGGGTTTCTTGGTTTTTTTGTTTTTCTGTAGGAGTCCTGTTGTCTCTACTCTTTACTTTTCCTTTGATGTTCTTATTCAAGCCCTTTTCTAAAGAAAAAATAGTCCTAGTCTGGTATTTTTAAACTGGATGAGACAGTTTACCTTTCATATTTATTTGAGCCAAAATTTGAGGAAATGTATGCATATACCCCAAATCCTTAAGCATTTCTCTCTGCCTTTCCTTTTTTTTAATATAAATATATATACAGTATATATACCATGTTTTGTTGTTAAGTATAAATTTGGAATTTGTGTAATATATTGCTACTAAATTATAAAAAAACCAAAACCTTTAATGTAATTTTTTGCCTTCCAATGTAGCTTTGATGCACTAAAACTTTTATTCCTGAGTGAACAGTGCCCAACAGCATCTTCTAGAGCTGTAAGCTTTTAAAAAGAGTTCCAAAATTGCCTTTCTGCGCTTAAAAAAACCAAAAAAGCCATTTGCTGAATTTTTTGCACTATGTTTGAACTTTCATTTCTCTCTTTATTTTTGGGTTTATACATTTACAAATATCCAGAAGTGTGCCGAACTAAACATGGATAGATATATAGACATCAACTTAAGTCGCCAAATCATTTCGTGATCAGACACACAAACACATTCCTGCACCACAGGTGTGTGTGCGCATTCCCCCTGTCCTGGGAGGGCCTTTCCCCTTTAGCTACACATGTGATCCCGTGTTTCCATAAATTAGGAGGAGAGGATGAAGGGATGGAGGAAGACAGGTGGGGTCAAAAGGGGTATCTTCTTACAAAACCAGGGGCAGTTGAAAAAAAAACCCTCTGTTGTTGTGCACCGGTCCTTTTGTTCTAAATAATCAGTGAGTGCTTTGAAACCTTTTATGGCTCCCAGTCTAATTTACTGTCAGTGCCAGGGGGTCGTAGCTCCGCCAGCTCTGCCTGCACACATCGCCTTGGCACGAGGTGTGCTAAAGATATCTACAAGAAGTATCAGGTATCCAGTATTTACCAGGAAACTCTTTCACAAGAATGAAGATGATTAGGATTCATGACTTTGAAAGTTGGCGGCTCATGTGATAAACAAGTAAGCTTTAATGTCAAAGTGAGAAGTGATCCAAAGAAGCTAGCATTTGCAGCTCAGGTAAAGAAAAAAAAGTATGCAAGCTGTTTTGTATGCCCTCTGCCTTATTCCTAGTTTTTTTTCTAAATGACAGCGTCTCATTCCCATCTCCCTTTGGCCTGGATGTGCCTGAAAACCTTACTGTATTATAGGCAAACATCATGCAGCTAGAGAAACCACCTACGTACTGAGATTTGTGTGGTTGCTTCAAACACAAAAAACCAAAGATCTTCACAACTGCCTGTAATACTGTTTGGATGTTTTCGATGGAGAAAATGTGTGGCAAAAAATATTGTTTTTGTTTTTCTTCTGCAAACAAGCCCAAGTGTGCGAGTAAATCGTGTTTTTATTGTGTGTTAATTAAAGAGCACAATGTTACTTTTTTTTAAACAATCCCTTTCCAGCAAAATGTTCCTTCATCTTGCTCTCTCCATCTCTTTGATGCTCAAAGCATGTACATCTGAAACTGGTATGTTAATTTAAAAAAAATTTCACCATGTATGTAATGATATCGATAATGCTTCTATACTGAGTGCTTGTAAAGTTTGCGATAATGTAGTTTTTATTCATTTTAATTAAAAAAAAATGTGTCTCACTTTTGTCTCCAAAGCTGTTTTCTTTTGAAGGATAAGATTTGTAAAACATGGCCACACTTCATGCTCACGGCTCCGCCCACCCACTTGTGAAACCTTTTGTTTACAGGGAGCAGCCAATCAGAAAAAAGGCTCAAAGAGAACATAAAAATAGAGCCGACAGGCTTCAGCTACTTCAGCAGAGTCCAGGAATGAACCATTATAGCCCCTTCAAAGGAACTCTTGGAGTGAAATGAATAAATCACACCTAGGTTAGATTAAAGTTGCATATTTATGGCCACATTCTTTGAATTTATCTGCTTAATTATAAAAACAATAGCACAGTGTAGCAGTACTCCTAGGCTTGTGAGGTGTTGTAGTTTAACAGGGCGAGGTGTTGAGAGTTAAAACACGGGGGGGGGTACATTTTTAAATCATCTCCAGAATCCAACACACCATCACATCAGCTGAGAAATGAAGAAGGAAAAAGAAAACCCTCGTAAACATCCATGGGACCCGATTCCACGCCAGCACATTTCTGTACTTCTAACTTCTTCGGCTGGCTCACACAGAAAAAATACCACGAATGCCACTGTTTTCATCTCATAACCTTACATTTGCTGGGTTGTGCCCAGTAACCCTCTAATAATTCTCCTCCTCTCTCCCATTAGCGAAACTCTCGCTGGCAATTCCTCTCGCTTCCCAGAGGTTTGAAAATGCCTCAGCTGTCAGCGCGGTGGTACCCTGAGCGTAAATAAAACGCTGCTCAGGAATCCGACACCACCCTGGCAGCCTCCATGTTAGCGCACGTCGGCAAGTCGTCACTTGTTAAAAACAATACAGAAGTTTGGAATGTCGGCGGCCTTTTTTAACCGACGGCGCGGTCGTTAATTTACACCGCGCCGATGCCATCTGTTTGCCCCATTTGAAGCCGAGCCATAAGATTAAACACTTGAGATGCCACCTTGCGGGGTGGTCTGATTTCAGATGTGGTTATCCTGACACCAAATACCCACAATGCTTCGCTCTTTAACTAATGCCACCTGTTGATGTGCCATGAAAGGCTTTCACTTTGTTTTTCACTAATTTTTCACTCTTTTATTTCCTGTGTTTAGACGCTTGCATTTTCTCTTTCTTTGCCTCTTTCATCCTTTCTTCTCCTTCAGCTCTCACCTTTCTTCGCCTTTGTGTGGCTTCTGCTGCATGCGTGTGTCTGTGTCAGGCCTTCTATGGCTGGCAGAACAACAGAGCCTCAGGATGCACACATGCAGCCTCAATACACACTGCATTCAATTAACTCTGCACACTCAAAGCCTTTCCACGCAGACACACACAATCCCCCGCTGACAGATCTCGCACCAGCCCTCCACCAAGACGGTCTGAGCTCCACTTTACAGTGCGAGTTCACAACAGCGTTTCCTCCAGGTCTCATCACAGAGAAGCGCTCTGCCTCGCCCCTCGCTGATCCCCCACCACTCAGGAAGCACAAAGAGAAAATGATAAGCTTTCAATTAGGCCAGGCTCAGGGGAATTTTACAGCTGTCTTCACACACTCTGTGAGACCCGACTCTCTTGTCCACATGTGTGGAGCAGAGAGGCTCTCATCTGGCTCTGCCTTAGTCGTGGATGTACACGAGCAGAGCTGCTTTTTCATCTTCTCTCTGTTCCTGCAGCGCTGCTGCTCCTCTTCCGAAAACTGTAACTCTCCCGGAAAGAGGGGAAGCGTTTGCCTGGATCAGGCTGCCTGTCTGGATGTGATTGTAGTCAAAAAGCATGATGAATTGGTGTATAGGACAAACAAAACCACTTTTTAAGTGGGTAAAGTTGAAAAAATAGACGCATAACTTGCCCCATGGCGATAGAAAAGAATAACTAACAACTGCTTTGTTTATTCTGTCTGTTGCTTATTGGCCTCCAGGATTTTTCATCTTTATTCAAAAGAAAGATGATAAAACACTGAACTGGAAATAAGACACAAACAAAGCGAAACATAGAAAGTTTCTCATGATAACAGTATCCGCTGTCGCTTCTATGATACCTGCATGCGAAACCAATTACAGCCTCTTCTGGAGCCACTAACAACCTCTGCCCTGAACCCGTGAGAAGCAGTGGGCCTGAACCGGCTTGTTTTGGGTGCCTGGTACGTTGGCCAGCAGTCTATTTTCTAACCAGACTGGTGGTGGGAACAGCAACTACCGTCCAAAATCAGGGTTCCCACAGATTGACCGAGGAACACAGGGGCCAGGGGCTAAGAAACCGCGAGAGCTGTGATGCAACCATTCTCACACAGAGCACTGCTTTGCTGATGCAGAGTGGGATATGGAGGGAGAGATGAAGAGAGAGAGAGAGAATTCTCCTAGTTCAGAAGGATCCCAGTGAAGGTAGTTTCTCATCCATGCCGAGTCTACAGAGACTGATCTTTGGAACCGGGCGACTCCCAGTTCCCACAGTGGAGCACCTCTCTGCGGGGCTGTACTGTAGGAGTCGGTTCCCGCTCAAAGCGGGAGCAACGGTCACAGTGTCAGATGGACCCGGAGAGCTGCCAGCACGACACTCTGCTGTGTGACCTCTTAACGAGCTGCTGATCTCATAAAAACACAAACAAATTCAGCAGCAATGGGAGACGCGTCGCTCTTAAAAGTCTCCCAAAGAACAATCTGTTAAATCAGCCGTGTCGCACTTTAACCGTCTCCCTGGATGCATTGCTGGGAAATGTATGAAAAAAATGAATAAAAACTGTTTTTAGATCTCAACAAACCTTAGCAAAAGAAAACATGTGATGTCATCAGTGTACTGACAGCACCTGGAAAATATTTGGTTACAACCGAACATATTTTCCTAAGATATGTCAAACTGTTACTCATCAGTTTGATTAATGGATGTTTCATTACCTGTGACAATTTATGCTTAAAAAGAGGGGGAAATGTAAAGGTTAAGAGACGTGGGCCACGAACAACACGATAACTGTTGCTGAATCATCATCATCACACTTTTGAAGCCAAGACATGAAATATGTTCCTAATTTGAGCTGTGAGAATGTAATGATTACTTCTTTAATGCAAAAATGATAATCTGCAGATTTTTGGAAAGAAATTAATATTTTTTCTAACCTTCATTTTGAGGGAATTTGTGATTAGAACATGAGTCTTAAGAGTTTTGTTAACAAAAATATCACACACGTCTTAATCGTAAGTGACTGACAACATTTGCTGTCAGTAAACAAGAGGGAGCCCGTTTCAGTGCACTTCCCAACTACAATCAGCAAGTACAAACTTTTAGATGTGCAAGCAAAACTCCTTTATTCATATTTTAATCTCCTGTTTATTTTACTTGCAAAAAATAAAAATAAAAATCACAGAGTCTATGGTGATTCTCTCAGGCCTGTTTTTCACAGCAGACCTGTTCTGCTTGACTGCACATTACAGACACGAAAATAACTCCACAGATGCAGATGCAAAAGCAATAATATAGCCTACATCCTTCTGCCCATATTGCCATGTTGCATGTTTTTATCGTTTAACAGCCCCGAATGAAACTGAGATGTGATTTCGAACCACAGGAGTTTCTTTTAAGGCTGCATGGCTGCAGGATGTTTTCTTTTTTCCTTCCGTGGTGGCAATTCACAGAATTTCACATTGCACGTCATTTACTGAGTAACGCTCATACAAAGACGTGTGATGACACCGATAAGCGACGCTCGAAACAATCTTATGACTAAACTCGGTCATCTCATCACAGGAAACCAAGACATGTAAATGAATCAAAAACAGGAGGCCTTTATAGAAACCCATCAGACCACTGGATGGCCGACCTGTGGCTCAGTCCATGGTTAGAGGGTAATCTGGCTAAGACCACAGCAGCTAACTTTCATTTAGACGTCCTACTGGCTCGGATGCAGATTGTCCTTACTGCATAATGACACAGCTGTCTGTGTCAAACCAATCTGCCCTTAATTTGATTAATTTGTCAAGGAGTAAAAGTAGAACATTTGAAATGAAAGGACGATAGTTTGTAGTGTTTTGGGATTTTTTGTTGATGGGAATATTGAAATGACATGCTTTTCAGTTTGATTTAGACACTGCATTTGCACTTTACCAGTGAACCAAAATATGTTTTTACTAAGAAAGTAGGGCAGCTTCCCAGAAACAATACTTGTTGTTCCCATACAGATTCATGAGAATTGACACAATCTTTTTTTTTCTGTGCTTTTTTCTCACAGAGAAAATCTGAATAACGATCTGTACATGCAAACACTACTTCCTCTATAAAACAGGAAATTAATACGCACACACACACGCACACTATAGCTCTCTGCCAGGCTCATGGTAGGGGCTTTAGTGGGGGGAAGGAAGACGGCGAGGGGAAACGGGGATCCCTGTGGACCAGGTCTGTGTTCACTTGAGCAGGGGAACTTGCTAAATTGGTGGTTCACATACACACTCTCTATCTTTCTATCTCCCTTACTACTACTCCTTTTTTTTTAATCCATGTGCGCAAACAGCGAGTAAAATGAGGATGATTGCTTAAGTCTGTTTTGGATCATGTGGGAACGTGGATGGCTGTTAAAAGCTGCATTGTCCCGTCCTTTCTTGCTCTCATTGTCTCCTTTGGAAGCAGCAAAGTCAGCAATTCCTTTGCATCTCTACGTAACAGTAAATCCACGTGGTTGTTATCTGTTACCTAATAAGTGGCTGTTAAGAAATCAGTGGGTTGACACAGAGCAACAAGATTAAAGCATCTTTTTAAACATTACTAAATAATCAGTGTTGCATTTCTTAAATCGTCATTTTCTCCTTCGCAGTCACTTTTATCGCAGTTGTGATTCTGGTGCTTTGATTGTCAAACATCATCAAAGCCAGGTGTGGATAAATCAAATTACTGCTGACACCCAATAAAATGTGAACCATTGTTACCGTTAGACAGGTGACGTGATTAAAAGCCATTACTTTGGTGTTTCCATCTCCAGCCAGTGTGTGTGTGCAAGGGCTCTGCTAACCAGTTCCCATGGTTCAATGGTTCCACTATAGCTACTGTGGATGTCCTCGGGGGACACCTCCCACTCGCTGGTTTGTTTTCATCCTTAATGGGAGATCATGTTACACTCTTTATGGTGTGTGCATGTGAAGTAAACAGTCTGTCTGAGTGTGTGCTTTTTTTGTTTTCTATGCATGCACCTGTAGAACAAGGTGCTGACTGTGTGTGTGTGTGTGTGTGTGTGTGTGTGTGTGTGTGTGTGTGTGTGTGTGTGTGTGTGTGTGTGTGTGTACACGTGAGTTTACACACATGAGGTATGCTGGCCTGCAGACACCAGACACCTTGATTTCTGCTCCTTTTGTTTTTGCCCATGAGGCAGAGGGGAAGATGAAGGAAGAAAAATATCTTTCAAGTATCTGGAGGAGTCTGTTTGGGAGCATTCAGATTTAGAAATAATTGCTGAGATATAACAGCCAAATGGGCCGTGGAACAAAGAGGGATTGTGGGGTTATGGAAAATGAAGCATTTACATTTGGGCCCTGGTAATGAGGGGGTTTTCCTGAGAGATGACAGCGAGGAGGAGGATCAGAGAGCGATGGAGGGGGGGGAGAGGTAAAACAGAGAGAATGCATCAGATCAGGAGGTGGCGATCACACAACTGATCCCAGACAAGCTTTTTGGCTGTAAAGGCGGCTTCAGACTGTGACACACACTGGCCAAAGGATTGTGCGCACATGTGCATTAGTCATGAAGCATACAGGTGTTTGTGTTTTATGAGAGACCCCGTACCACACCGCAGCAGGGGCTGCAGCAGCAGAGCACGCCAAGGAGGATTTGGGCTCTTGGCACATTCAGCCACGTTATGAGGTGCGGCCGTTTGGCAGGCCAGTCGCAGCGGGGCACAGCAGACCTGAATATAAACAAGGTTGGCCCCTTAAACGCCATCCATCAAACAGATCCACCGGGAAGCAAAATCCATCAATCTCTCTCCTCGAGACCGACACAGAAACAGATTATTGATGACATCCAGAGGAATATTAGAGTTTTTGGCACGTTTTGTTGCTAGGGTAGATTACCAGCTCTGACTGCTTTATTAAGATATAGTAGCCATTCATTGCTCACACTGGATTTCTCCTTACGTTTTCTTCTCCAGCCACCATGTATCCTGTCAAGTGTGGCCCTGCAGTTTTATTTTTGTGGCTTTTGGAAATGCCCCCACTTTTCCGGCCCTGCTCCAATTTTCTTTAAATACAACCGTAATTGGTTTGATTTCCTACCTCCGGCCTGGCGGTGAGGGGGGTGGGGGGTTACAAGGAGAAGTGGGAGTTAGCAAGAGCCAAGGCAAAGGGAGCCCAGCCCACAGCAGGCGTGCAGCACGCTTGGGTGGCATTACAGTTGACCAGTACTATTATTCCTTCATTTAAAAACTGTTTACGAGCATATCCTGAAAGCCTATCGGTGGAAAGCGACATAAATCGGCACAGAAAAACACTCTGACACACATAAGCACACATGCTCTGACAGCCTTGACACCTGAGAGTGCCTAAAATTGGAAATTGTGCACATCACAACTCTCCCCAACTTTTCTCGTTGCCAGCAAATCTTGCGACATTATCACAAAGGCATTCCAGCCTGCAAATCAAAACCAGCCTCCGACAAAAAGTCTTTTCTTTGCGAGTTCTCTCACGGGCAGACGGCGAGGAGTGTGAGTGTGCCGCTCATCAGGCAGGCGTGAGTAATCAAAAAGGAAATAAGACGTAGCGTCTGGGAGAGTCCAAGTGGGCCCCTACTGATCTGCAGCCAGCACATTGTTCTGGACTTCTATTGTTTCCTTGCTTGGTTGGCAGACCAGAGAGCAGCCAGCCAGCAAGAGGCCAAGGTAGATTTATCCTCGTCTTGGAGCGCCACTCAAGTATGTCTGAGGTGGCGTGGTGAGGGGATAATCCTGCAAAATTACTGCAGACAATGGTCACGTCTAGCAGCAGAAAGCATGTGAAAGGAGAGAATGTGAGGAAGCTTAGCAAGTATCAAAAGATCATTTATATACAGTGCTGTGCAAAAGTCTTGAGCCACACCTCATTTCTTTATATTTTGACTATGGAAATGAAAAACAGGCGCACCAACTGGAATATAAATGAAAATGCGGTATATAAGGCAAAAATAAACTTTGTATAAATCGAATAAACTTGAAAGTCAATAACTGGTGTGACCTCTTTTATTCTTCCTCACAGCATGAACTCTCTTTTAGGAAAGCTTTCTTTCTGGTCCTCAGGAACGTTTCTCCAGGCTTCCCGAAGAATATTCAGAGGTCTTCTTTGGATGTTTCTGCGTTTTGTTCTGTTCTTTGTCAGGATGATCCCACACTGCTTCAATAACGTTGAGGTCCAGGCTCTGGAGGCAAATCCATGACTGATAGTGTTTTTCTATCCAGGTATGCTTTTACTACACTGGCAGCGTGTTTGGGATCATTGTCATGCTGAAAAAACGGAGCCAATCAGACACTTTCCAGATGTTGCTGCACAGTGCATCAAAATCTGATCGTACTTTTCTGCCATCAGATTTCTGTGTTGATAATTCCATCGATTTTGACGAGACACCCAGGACTACAGGCTATTTAGAGACATGACTTTTAGATATATGTGTCCTTTTTTCTCCTCTACTTGTCCACTTTCCTCTCATTTATTCAAGGACACACTCCACACCAGGCTGGGAGATGCCAAGTTTTCAGATAAGAACTCTTTGGAAATCATCTCGCTCTTGCAAAAATCCTATTTTATGCTTGTCAATCTGTTTATTCATATATTCAGCTAAAGAAACGAGGACAGATGTGTTTTTGCAATGAGCCACCAGTGTCTGTTATCTGTAGATGCAACACTGGTTCATGCCCTGAGTTAGGCCTTTTTATGCTTGAATAATTCAAAGTTCAGTGTTAAGTGATATTTCTCTGAAAATGGACTGAAAAAGTGCTCAAGAGCACTTTAAAAAATTGTTCTTCAAAGCAATTTATAAGAACAAAATGAGGCAGAACTCAAGACTTGTACAGTCCTGTAAATACTGCCCAATACCAAAGTAGACCCCGAGCAGCAACTGTCTGCAAAATAAAGCTAAAGTGAAAGTGCCAACAACTGCAGTTCCTCTAATGTCCACTTGAAGCTGAATCAAGGAGTGCCCACATGTTTACCGTCTGCTACAAAACCTGTTTTGGCCTCTAAAGCAAATTTCACCCTTCATAAGAACTGTACTTTGGACTAATTGTTTTATTACTCACCCGTTCGGATTCAGTAGGGCTTAAAGTTTGGGGCATGGCCCCTTTGACTGACGAGTATGCCAGCACAGGCAGCTGTGGCTGCAAGTCGTTTGCCTGGTTTCACCTCCACTAATTTCACTCACTGAACTCAACCTCTCATGCCGTCAGTGTTTTCTGCAGAACGTTTTTTAAAAACAAAACGATCTGATAAATAGCAAGACGTCTGTGCGCTGCTTTGGTGTCTGCAGTTTTACTTGCATGCTACTTAGCAACAAAGAAAACACCACGGCAGCTGCCAAAGAACCTGTGGGTGCCATCGTGCAGACCTTTCACATCATTTACATACAGTGTGTAAAGTCTGGAGGTTCTTATAGGCAATAAACATAAACAGACCACATGACTGAGCAGGTCTTAGCAGAAACTGGATCCACACAATGAAAAGCCTCAGCCTGCAGTAGAGGAGGTGTTAATTTTTACTGTAACCAGCAGAAACCCAGAGAAGGGCTGTTAAGATGAGTCCAGGGCCAAACACAGCTTGTTAATATAGGATGGAGACAGTTGGGGAGTTTGTCTGTTTTATGATGGCTGATGAAAAAGAAAACAGACACATTTCCAACCAAAGCAGGATTCTAGGTTATGTGGTCTAGCCACAGAAGAAATGGACCCTGGAGGCTTCCGTAGCTGGTGCAGAGAGAACACAGGGTCTTGTCCAAAAATGGCACAAGTGCACGCACGCACATACACACAATGTGAAGCTTTCCCGGCAAGCGACAGTCATCTCGGTGGAAAAATACGGTAACCGATGCATTAAAGCTCAGGACTTTGAGGGATTGCAGGGACGCAGCGACATTAAGACATGCAGACCACACAATATCCAGAAAGCAGAGGAGTTTGTTGGGACTGATGGGTCAGTGAGGCAGCGTACGCCCACAGACTGTTGAAAGGGAATCAAACCAGTATGAGACGGGCTGTAAGTTAGTGTATATGGGAAACGTGTACATATCGAAATACTAGCATGTTCACCATCAAAGCTAGACCTACCCAATAATTACAGAGATTTGAAACAGTGTAGGCCACAGCTTCTTTTACCAAAAGTAGAAGGACCTCGCTCCTAATAAACAACTTTTATAAAAACAAGATGCCCATAAAAGTAGAACCAGAAAACAACTCGGCAACACAAAAGCCTCCTTGAAACTGGTGACACGGGTCTGTTGCCATGTAGCACCAAACAATGCACTCCTCACCCCATTCCTATTGAGCCTCTTTCCCTACTTCGAGCCATAGCTCTCTCCTCATTAAGTGAACTATACAAATGCCGAGAGCTCCTGGCACTTCTTCACGTTTGTCAGTGTGAGACAGGATTTTTACTGCGCACGGTTCCAGGACCCAAAGTTTACGGGGTGAGTGAGCCGCAGCTTTCACTGCTCAATCGAAACAAATTCCCCAAAGTCTAAAAGTTAATCCAGCTCCGGGCTTACCAGGAGCAATATAGCCAAATAAAAGCTTGAGATGACGACAGTAAACCAGCCTTCTGGCTTCCTGATCCAGACTGGTGTGTTCCTGATGAGCTGGCAGACCAGAGAAGTAACACCGACTGTCTTATTAATGCTTAAAGCATTCTGACAGAGCCTTTTGTTACTTACTTAAACCACGCTGCCTGCAACGACCTAATGGAAGTCTAAAAGCCATTAGGCTAGAGGGCTTAGCCAACACAAACCAAGCGCACAGACTATGAAAGAACAGCTAAGGGTAATCAATACATCTCCCCTCATCATCATCCTCCTGCTGCTGCTGCTGCTGCTTTCCTCCTCCAGTGTTAAAGCTAAATGTCATAGCATCGTCTATGGTTGCTGGCGTGTAAAGGAGACACTGGTTTAAATCAGAGGAAAACCAGCAATGGCGGGTGAGCAGCTGGAGAAAGGGGAGATCAGATTTGTCCATTAATACTGGCTGCTCTTTAGCTGCTTTTCATTCTAGGCTTCTCTGCACTCGGGCTTGCACTCTGGCATGCTTTTACCAGCTAGAAATCACAACAGAAAGGAGCGTTACTGTCAGTACGGGGCATGTGAGTGCAGCCTGTTGTCATTTTACCAAAGAGACATGGCAGGGAGGAGCCAGCTGGGGTGTTTCTCTTTAACAGGCATCTGCAGTGGCTGGCATGAAAAGAAAGCCTGAGAGCTGGAGACGGATGGCAGAACCAAAACTTCAAAGACCTCTTCTCCCTCTCTCTCCCCCTGTATAACTCTGAAAGAGAACCTGCTAGTTCACTTTAGCACAAAGACACACACACACATACGTGCGCTGTCTGTTAAGCACACACACCTGGGATTATCAAGACACCCAACAGACGTTTCCTGATTCCTTTAAAAATGAACAACAGTAGTATGGTGTATTGTGAAAATACACCATTCAGACACAGCATTAAACTAATGCACAGCCGCACAGACAGAGCATACCAGACAGGTATTTGCCGCAGGCTCTGATACACTAAGGTAGCATAAACTGCAAGGTAAATGTGCGGAGCGAAGGTCAGGGTGTGGCTGCTGACAGAGCAAAGCCTTTTATGTCTAATAGTTTTTTTCCCCGTCACAGACAAAATAAAACAGACCACTATTGTAGTCCTATAAAGAGACTAAACAACATGGACAAAAGCTGCTTGAGGCAGCAGAGCTGACGTCACAAGGTGTCTTTTAAGTACTGAGGAGGGCTCTCTGCCCCCCTTTTTCTCTTTAAAAACATCTCCTGTAAAAGACAAACATCTCTCTTTATTCTTATACACACACACACACACACACACACACACACACACACACACAACTTCTTGTGCTTCCTGCGAAAAAGTGCTGACCATGTAAAAGAGATAAGAAAGAAACCCCGCGAGAAGAGTCTGTGCCAGCTTTCTGAGGTCCCCTGTTTTGGCTTACTGTGGTTGAGTACCCTCTAGTGGTAGTTAAAGTGAAAGTCACATCTGCTTGGATTTGCCTCCTAGAACCCCTCACTGTGCCTCTTTACCAGTCAACAGCTGCAGTTAACCGCAGCCCTGCCACAGGGTGTGACTGCAGGACCCAGATGGGGTGAGTGGTGAGCCGGGGAAGGGGGTTAGGCAGCTTTTTGTGGGACGCCCAAGGGGTCCACCGCATTCCCCTATCTCCCCACCACAGTAGCCAAAAAACCCTGGAGAGAGAAAGCCAACTACCACGTTTTAATGAGGGCTAAAATAAACAATGCAAGCACACAAAATCCACCCTGACTGGTTGACTGTAGGCACTGAAGAGGTGCAGATAAGCTGGGTTGTTACTCTGTGGTCTAAAAACTCGAACGCTAATGCAGAACCGTACGGCTCCCTAAATAATGGGTGCCAGCGTTTGTGTACTGAATGGAAACAGACAAATAAACACATCTTGTACCTGTGGTGCTGTTCAGAGATGTTCCTTCAGATGTCCATCTGATGATTTCTGCTCCTGTGCACAACAAGAAAGGAAATGATTTATATCATGAAAACACATCAGCAACATTTGTTCCTGTAAAATAAACTTGTATTCAACTACCAAATTGTACACAAATATCTAAAAAAAATACTATCCTACTTGAACCAACTACACTAACAATATGTGGCTTAAATATTTTGGGATCACTAATAAAACCAATCCACTTACATTACTTATGATAGTATGATATTATGTTGCTTACACTGATCGTTTTCTGACCTTCTAATATTTTCAGACCCATTATGCTCATTTCCACCTCCATATTTTTATTCTGGGACTCTACTAGAGCAGCTCTGCATGATCGACAGTTTCAAATAATCCGTATTTATCATATCGTGAGCCTTTGTGCGGTCATTAAGTTCATCTGCTGTCTGGAACAACTGTTTTAGCGCCACTTCTTTTTGCAGACTGGGTGTGGATGACTGGAGAGAAAAATATGAAGTCAAAATAAGTTGAATAAATACAATTTTTATTGCTAAAAGAAACAAAAAAGCATCTGCTGATATTATCACGCTGACTGTAATGTTCTTAAAGAAAACTGCCCGAGCACTTGGACCAGTTTTACTGTTGATGCTTGATAAAAGGTGTGGAGTGTTGGTCATGATTCCTTTTTTACACCGACCTCAGCGTATATAAAAGATGCCACAGAGTCGCAGACAGAAAAAGGAAGATTTTGGATGCAACAGTGGGAAAATCAAATATATACAGAGGAGCTCCTGATACTTTGCATCAAGAGGAGCCAGCTCAGGTGTTTC
>NW_005187489.1:964920-975150 GCF_000239375.1 Pundamilia nyererei
GGGCAAAACCAGGATACACTTTTCTCAACTGGCTTGGGAAACCTCCAAAAAGAGGTTTTGGCCTTCAATTCACAAAAATCACTCAAATATACTTGAAACCAGTTTTTAAAGTGGAATTTCACTGGAGAAAATACATGTTTGTCTATAAAGTGGCCATGAATAACAGGTAAAGAATATCATAAAAGGCAATTCACTGCCAATCATGCATTTCCAGCTCAGGCTTTCTTTTCATGCCAGCCAAAACTGCAGTTACATAGAAACATCCCTGCTGGCTCCTCCCTGCTAGAATGACTTCTCTCACATGCCCCTTACTGACAGTAAAGCTCCTCCTCGTTTTGATTTCTAGCTGGTAAAAGCATCCTGAAGTGCAAGCCAGAGTGCAGAGAAGCCAGGAATAAATTACAGCCTCAGTTTCTTGCTCTCAGCAGACAGGAGTGGCACTCGGTGTGGCCTTCTGCTGCCGGAGCTTTAAGGTTTGACGTCTCGTGCTTCAGAGATGCTCTTCAGCATTCCTTGGTTTAATTTGAGCTACTGTTGCCAAAAAGCAACCTAAACAGACTGGTCATTCTCCTCTGACTGCTGGCACTGGATACCTTCTGTTTTTAGGACCATTCTCTGTAAACCCTGGACGTGGTTGTGTGGGGAAATCCCAGCAGATCAGCAGATTCTGAAACATTCAGACCACACACTCAGTCTCCTCTATCCTGATGCTCAGCTTCAGCAGGTCACCTTGACCCTACATGCATGCCTGACCGCACTCAATTGTTGCCATGCGATTGGCTAATTAAATATTTGCATTAAGAAGCACTTGAACAGGTGCATCTAATAAAGTGGCCTCTATGTACGCATGTAGGCAACTTTTTGTAGCTTTGCTTGCAGCAGTATTAGCTTCCTTGTACTGTATCTTTGGGTGGACTACACCTTTAAAACACCGGCCCTACAACACGTGAACCATTTATTACAGTCTTCACACTGTTGGTTTGTTAAATTGCCAAAATATTGATATTTATTACATGTGAAAGCCAAATAACGAGCACTGCGCTCGAGTTTCGCGCTTTCCTGCAGTGTGCCACTCCGCATCACTCTGAGCGTATTGACGGTTTTTTCCAGGCCTATCAGACATGGGTAACTTACCACTAGAGAAAAAAGAAAAAGGAAAAAAAGTTTCTGTTGGTGCCAAGAAAGACATGCAAGATGATGGGTCAGTGACAGCTTCTAGGAGTGGAAGACGTTTGGCAAGAAAAGCGCACCTTGTTGAAGGATCAGCACGCCGGGTCGGCGCTCCTGTTAACCAGCCGCAGACGACGGAGGGTTTTAAAGGAGGCGAGCTCATGCCAGCATATTTTCTGAATAACATTAGTGTAGATGTAAGGAGCAGATAAAGAGCATGGAAAGCATTATGGGGGCTGTGAGGTCTGCAGTGCTCGAGAAATGCCTGAAATTCACCGCAATCCAACAACAGCAGCAGCAGCAACACCACCGCGGGGTCTGTGCCAGGATGGCAGCAGCGCCACACTTTCTGCTCATTGTTGAATACGGATGCACTCGCACAGCCGCAGTTTAAACCACGTGCAACGATGTGTTACGCAGTCATCTCTGGACAAAATGGCTTTTCATAGCAGGCAAAGCACAGGTGGAACTAATAACATTAATTATGATTGTGTTCCATATATATGTGCCAGTATCCCGGAGCTCAGCCAGCATGCAGGTTGCAACTGGCTCACCTGAGTGGAATACAGCCACTATTAATGTTATTAGTTCATTTACAAGTCACACTCTGGTTTACAGTGTGTTTAGACAGCTAGACAACCCTATTAAGGCGTGCCCGACTGTTGTTACAGAAAAATAGGAAATGCATACTTTGAGAACCACATAATTATAACTATGGTAATCGCTACATAGTACTGGTGCTTAGTGTTCTTCAGGCATTGGCTTCACACATCAGAGCCTGGACCTCACAAGCCACTGAAAAACCAAAAGTAGAAAGGTTGTTTTGTTTTGCTTTCATATGTTCCTGTAATGGAAATAAAAAATAAAGTCAGTCTTTATTTTACTACAATCACATGTCTGATAGTCACTTTATTAACATGTTTGGAACCAACATATGGACAAAATCCACCTCTGCTTGTATCATGTTGTTATTTTTGCTGTTTTATAGTTTTTTTTAAAATTTACTGTGTTAGGAAGCATATGATAGTAAGACCAGAAGAATAATGCTGCCTTGTTTCACTATATGATATAAACTGGTTTATTACAAATATGCAGCAGTGTATTCTTGTCTTGGTCTGCCAGCAGGCTTCTCTTTGAGATCGCTGAATCGAACATGTTTGTTTGGCCCCCTAAACTATCATAAATCTCAACCCAACAGAGGTTAACTCAGTCTGATGCTGGCTGATGTAGAGCTAAAGCGATCACAACAGAGGTCAGATCATTTGTCAAGGTCAAGGTCAAGGTAACTTTATTTATACCCAAAGGCAAGGTAAATTTGCTTTACAGAAAAATGACAGCATTTGGCATCCCTTTAAAAACACACATACCTAGTAAATAAATATATAAAACTCACTGTGGCACATATATAGTAGTTTTGATATTTCGAATCAAAAACAGTTCTTATTTAATTCAGTGACAGCAACGGGGACAAAGCTATTATACACGTGAGCATGAATACTATGACACTGTAAGTGCAAACAGCAGCGTTTGAAGTTTTATTTCAACCCATCTGTATTATATGCAGTCCTGTGAAAAAGAAAGTATTCTAAGTTCACAATAATTGGACTATAATTTACACACAGCTGTCACAGCATTCAAATTGCTGGAGTTGTGACTGATTTGACTCTTTTCTTTGTCAGCCGTGCTGCTGTAGAGCTGCTGCTGAGTGTGGCCTCATTGTCCTGTTTGGGCCAAGCTTTAGCTGCTTGACAGCCTCACATTTGACTCTGGAGCACTTTGGCGTACAGTGACAGCAAAATGCCCAAATCATCAACCTTCGTGCTGCCAGCTGGTATGAGGAGTCTCCACTGTGGTCTTGTCTGTCCAAAGTACATTATTGCAGAACTCTTTGTTTATTCAGATGCAGCTTTACAAACCTGTTTGGTCTTTTTGTAACTGTACTATCATGAACTTTAGGATGTATCCTGCTAACTGAGGCCTCAGAGCAGCGCTTTGTCTTTTGTAGTTTCTCCGAGTATGGCACGGTCTGACCTTGGGGTGAATTTGCTGGGATGTCCTCTGCTGGGTAGGTTGTTGACACACCTGAAGCTTCCAGATCTACAAACAGACAACATTTCTGTTTTGATGGAGATGCTCACGCTTACTGTTGCTGATTATTTAATAAAGTGCACTTGATTAGTAGCAGCTGGCTGCCAGTTCCTGTTGTTTCCTATGGAAGCAGTAAAGGTGTGTGTAGGATTGAATAGAGTCCTGTTGAAACGTACTTTTTCACAGGACTGTGCATGTTTCATTTAGCGGTCTGTTTGACATTTCTACGACTAAAATCCAGTAAGAGCAAAGATTCATGGGACTGCGTGAATGTGTAACTTTAAATCCTGCCACAAACTGGACACCATTACCCTGAGTGAGTATTAAGGTTCATGGCTGTTGTTTAAATGTTGGCCAAACCAGTGCTTCTGTAACCGTGCGGTGTACGGGGCACAAGAATGAAACAAAAGCTGAGATTTCTGCCTCTGAATGCATCATTTAAATATTGTGTGTAAAACACTCTTAACTTTTTAAAGCAAACGCAGGCTATTCATACTGACAGTTTATTACAAGCTTTGGTGAACTAAGGTGAGCGTTTAACTTTCTGACAAACCTTTAAAGTCTAATATTTTACACCACAGCAGTGTTTCTGGGCAATATTCACAGCAAAAAGCGATAATCTCGGGTTCTCGTGGCATATAAAATGTTCAGGTCTGTGTCCTGTCAGTCAGCAGGATAAATCAAATACATGGAGCCACATCAAGTGTCAGGTGCACAGAGTCCATATGCAAAGAAGGTTTTTAACACATTGTAGGTCCAAAACCCAGTTGGGATATCACTGTGTACCCTTGAGCGAGCTACTTTACCAGTGTAAATATTTAGTCAGCTGTATAAATGGGTGTCGTGTAAAACCTGCAAATTGAACTGGCAGTGCTGGGAAAGAGTCAATGCCAAAAAGAAACGGATCCACTAAAGCATACACAGCTGATTGAGTTAACGTGTTAAAGGTAAAACAGAATGGGGCAAAACTAAAGCTTCAATGAATAATAGATGGGGAAGTTTTCTCACTGAGACAAAGAAAGATCCAAGATCATAAATGTAGTCAGTGTGTCTTTGTAGTTTAGCTGACGTGCTGGCTCCCTCACACGGTGTGTAATAAAGAGAAAAACACACAGATGCACACATGCATGCCTGACCTCGGTCTAATTCTAACCTTAACTTGGAAACCAACTCTTAGCCCTCAAACACCTCTTTGAAGCTCGCTCCAAAAAGCAGAACTCTCCTCACTTTCCAAAAATGTCCTCAAGGTCTAAAACTCAAACTGCTCCTTACGAAGATAGACTTACAAAGCCGCACATTCCCAGTCTACATGTTTGAGAAATAACATTCGGCCCTCCTGGCCTCACCTTCATTACCCAATTACACTAATACACTCGCTGTGCTTGTAATGATTGTGTGGTCTGAACGATAGCCAGCCTTGTTGTGTTGGTTCTTACCTCACACACCAAAACACACATGGACACACACACATCTGTCTGTTTGCATCTGGGTGGATTTCCTGCCTGTGAATTACAAGTGGAGTCCGTGTCTTAGTGCTCACCAGTGAGCAGGCGGTCCATGAATCTCTGAGGCTGAAACATGACACTTTAATGAGCTGGAGGGCATCCAAAAATTTTACGCCCCCACACCTTTTTTTTTTTCTTCTCTTGCGAAAGTTTGGCTGCAATCAGCCCTTCAGAATGGGCTTGTTTATGCGTAGGAACAGTAGGGAATTGGCTGAAAACATCACCAAGTTTACTGCAAATGGGTGTCTTTGGGGGGGAGGTGGAAGCCACAGTGGGCGGACACCCACATGACACATTCCTTGCAGAAGAACAGAGCTGGAAACAAACATGTTTTGGTGCAAGGATTCCTGTAAATCTGTGTATCAGATCTCCAAATCCTGTAGACTCACAGCAACATATTTGAAGGTAAAGCAAGAAAGTCAAATAGATGTTTTTATTATCGTGCCGAAAACAAATTCCTGCTGAACTTAATTTGATTTCATTTTTAAGAGTTAAAAATGTCAGGCTGACCCGTACCTCTGTGGGATGCTTGGGATGTTTTTGTGCTACCGGTTCCAGTCATTCAGATGTGGATTTCCTCTCTGGCAGAGGCACACATCTGTTTTTGTTAAACACGAGTAAGCGGAAAATAAAACTAAACGCGATACCTCAAATTCCCGTTCAGGCCTCATTCACAGAAGGCTATAAATGGTTCCATAACTGCTACATGTCTACTTTTATTGCAGTGAAACTTTATTCTCACATCACAGCAACACGCAGAGAGACATTCATCACACCAGGAAAAGATAAATAATAACATAAATCTGCTGCTAATGTGAAATCAGGATCCTGATGCTGTGCACCTGGATAAACTGTGGTGCCGATACTCATTAGAAGGTGTGTGTTTTGTTCCAGGGTAAGCTGTTCGTTGGTTGTGAGAAAGCTTGTTTTCAATGTAGAGAAGAAGCTGGACCACAATGTTTGTAGTGTATTCAATATTCTTCATCATAGTCCAACATCAGACAGGTCAGACCAAAGGTGAGAGTGCCAAGGACCTTACATAATAAAGCTAGTAAAAAGCACCAAGTTAGACCTCTTCTACTTTGGGTTGCTCCCTTTAGAGGTCGCCACAGTGGATCTGCCTCCATCTCACCCAATCCCAGCATCCTTTTCTGTCACCCCAACCCTCTGCATGCACATGCAGAGGGTTGGGGTGCATTCACGGATCTTCTCTGCAGTTTTCCCCTTGTCCGGTGTATCCACTTTCTCTCTTCTGCACATGTCCAAGCCATCTCAGCCTTGTCTTTCCATCTTAGCCTCCAAACCGCTCAACCTGAGATCTAATATCAAAAATACTATATCCTAGTTTCCCCTTTTCTCTCAGCTGCTCCTGTTGGAGGTCATCGCCACAGCAGTATCATTTTCCATCTCTCCCAGTTCTCTGCATCTTCCACTGTCACACCAATCATCTCCATATCCTCTGTCATGACACCCATAAACCCCGCTTTGGACTTCTTTTCTTTTTCCCTGGCAGCTCCGTCTTTAGCATACCAATAATGACTCCTCCACACTTATCCAGAGCAATTCACTATCACCTCTCTTAGTTTTTCCCCTCTGATATAACCATTCCTAATCCTGTCCATATTTACATTTCCAACACAAATCTTAACATCACTAAGTCAGCCGCCTCCATCTTTCCTCCTCCTTTTTCTTAAATGGCACTGTTTCCAACACAGCCGCTCTCATCAGTTTGACGCCGAGTATAAAAACTCATCGACCGCTTTACAGCTTTACAACATATTTCCATCTGTATTTCATTTCTTTGGAGCTTGTTTTTGATTGCCTTAAGGAACAGTAGACCTGCATAGGTTTTTCATCTTTTGTTAAACACATTTTATTTTATTTTATAGTGCCAAATCACAACAACAGTCGCCTCAAGGCGCTTTATATTGTAAGGTAGACTCTACAATAATACATACAGAGAAAAACCCAACAATCATATGACCCCCTATGAGCAAGCACTTTGGCGAGAGTGGGAAGGAAAAACTCCCTTTTAACAGGAAGAAACCTCCAGCAGAACCAGGCTCAGGGAGGGGGCCATCTGCTGTGATTGGTTGGGGTGAGAGAAGGAAGACAGGATAAAAGACATGCTGTGGAAGAGAGACAGAGATTAATAACAAGTATGATTCAATGCAGAGAGGTCTATTGACTGTGTGCACGTTAGCATACGCTACTTCCGGTGCGGAAACTCCTGTGGGGAGCTTTGTTTCCGGCGTCCTATTCGCGCCTGGTTTATGGTCCAAAACAAGTTAAGCAAATGAATGAATCAAGCGGCGATTTACATGTCTATAGATGTCTCGGGCATTTACCCAATATATCTGTAAATGATGTTCATCGACTTGTCGATATTTTTTCCCTGCACCTCAGGGCAAAAGAGAAAAGGGATTCAAATGTTATATTTCTCAGCTGTCCCTCGTTTATCCCGGGTGTTATGTTCTAAAAATAACCAGTGATAGGTGAAATCAAGTAGCCAAATTTATTTTTTGACGGGGCAAAATGTTTGGTGGACATCGTGGACATACAGTACTGCACTTCAGAGTCACACTGCTAGCGATCGATGCAGCGATTCTGTACTGTACAGGAGAGACGTCACGGAGGAGATCGTCTGCAGCGATCAGGACGCAGGACACAATGTGATGTAAAAAAAAAATAAGCATGCAAACTTGCACTAAAAAAATCTGCAAAACAGCGAGGTGAAAGGTGAACTGCGTTATTAGCGAGGGACCGCTGTAATTTTTAAGGTAAGTCACAACATACTCTTCATAAATACTAATGTATAGAAACCCTTACCAGCAATCATTCATTTTTTGTGTGGCTTTTTTCACGGTTTGTTAACATGCTGTGTAGGTGTGTACTTGACTAGCTGATATCGACATAACAGGGAAACATCTGGTTTGACTATTCTTCACCTGTAGTTTGAATGCTGAACATTTGCCTGTTTTGATCATGAGACCAGTCACTATACAGAGATGTGCTTCTGAATGTGGACGATGTGTCTCCTGCTGCAGTGATGCAGTTCTGCTTGTGTTGAGTGATGTAAACAACTGATCGATCTAAACTCTTTAAACGTCAAAATTGATCATTAGATTTTTTGTGAGAGCAGTGGTGAGTGTTCCCACCTTCTGCTCTTTGTAACTTAACGCAATCTTTCCGTTTTCAAGTTTTGGACATGATTTTGGAGGATATCGTCGCAGTAGCGATTGACTGCAAAGTAAAGCTACCGGAAATGTACAACCCCACATCCGGTCTCAAACCAGGAAGTTAGCATTTTCTCGTGCACAGGGTCAATTAACACACAGTGAGTGAAGAAGAAATACTAAATGCATCATGGGAATCCCCCAGCAGCCTACACCTATTACAGCATAACTAAAGGAGGTTTGCTTTAGCAAAAAGGAAAGTTTGAAGCCTAATCTTGAAAGTAGAGATAGTGTCTGTCTCCTGAATCCAAACTGGAAGTTGGTTCCACAGAAGAGGGGCCTGAAAACTGAAGGCTCTGCCTCCCATTCTACTTTTAAATACTCTAGGAGCAACAAGTAGGCCTGCAGTGTGAGAGCGAAGTGCTCTAATAGGGTGATATGGTACTACAAGGTTATTAAGATAAGATGGGGCCTGATTATTTAAGAGCTTGTATGTGAGGAGCAGGATTTTGAATTCTGGATTTAACAGTAAGCCAAAACAGGAGAAATCTGCTCTCTCTTTCTAGTCCCTGTCAGGCTTTTCACACACATCTTGTCCTGTTTTTCATTCCAGCAGGTCTAGAGTGATGTTAGGGCTTTAACTATGCTTTTCAAATTCATCTTCCTGTTAGAAGAGGGCTCTCCCTCTCCACTTTTATCACAATAGCAGATCTTCACACTGATGGATTCAGACTGTCTTTATCTTACAATATAACGTTTAAGTGAATTTAGCTAGTTTCATTTGGTATCAGATGTTGCTTTGGGCTGTGAAATGTAACTGAAACACTGATGGTTTAAACAAACACACAAGCCCCGAGTGCCAATAAGAAGTTTATTTAATTCAGTCAATATTGTTAAAAAGAAACAAAAAAACAAACAAACCCAAAAACAATGACATAGCTTGGATATTTTCTTGGTACAACGCCACACTCGCGTTGTCATGAAATGATATCGTAAAACAAAAATCCTTCCTGCGAAACATCTGCAGAGAGAAACGAGTAAGGCAAAGAGGAGATGCTTTCTCTAGTGTTCAAATCCAAGCAGGCAAGAAAAAGGCCCACGTTTCCTCAAAGGTTCAGATGAAATGCTTTAAATTTACAATCTGAGCAATGAAAACAAATATTTACAATTCCCTTTCCATCAGATTTGTTTTATAACAAATTCACGAAAGGAAAAAAACAAAAAAACAAAAACATGGCAAATGGGAGAAAACAAAAACAGGTTTTGCTTTATCCACACTAAAGCACTTTTTGGAGCTACTACATTCACTACCTCGGAGATCGATCTACATACGGACTGATGACAGAAATCTGCACAGCTGTTCCTTCATTGCTACTCTCCTCTATTCTTCTTTTTTAGTCATAAATATCTTTAGAGTTGCTTTTCGCGGTGCTCAACACAACATTAGTGTCCTTCAACCTGTGTGTTATGAAGCAGGAGACTGTGAGCGTGTGTGGTTTCTTCATTTGTCATCCACAGTGAGACCAGAATAATGTGCCCCCCCCCATTTTTGGTTCATAACATATAATCCAAACTATGGCTACAGTAAGCACGATGTGTTCGATATGAGAAGAAACTCTACTGATTAAAACAGCCGCTTTCAAAGGCAATAATAAGCTACATACAGGTGAATATTTCTTAGACCTCAGGCTGCATTTTTCCTGCTGTTACTTCTGCAAGCAGTACGGGAAATTTCCTACAGTTCTACCGAGCTACAAGACTTGTGCCCACTTAGGGCAGTGAGGAAATCAGAGCATGGTTGCCAGGTAGATTTACCTGCAGTTACAAATATTCTCATTTATTTTAAACAGCTCAACATTAAAATAAAGCATCTCAGTTGATATGTCGACCACTTAGGTTTGGATTAGCTTCTATTTTAACCTGTCAAATACTTGAGCCAAAAAACACTGAAGCGTCAACACTGTTTACATGAACAAAGATGAGGGGAAAGAAAAAAAAGCTTCTTAGTCTTCAGAAATCCAAGAAACGGACGACAGTGAAATTTAAACAGACGACAGTGAAATACCAGCGTGTGGCCTTTCCCCCTGCATACGGAGGAAAGGTCAGCTTGAAGGTCACTTATCAGGGAGCGCGCTCGACTCCCAGCATCGACAAGCACTGACGTGCACGCCTGGCTGCTTCTCCGTCGCCTTTTCATTGGCAAATGAAAAACAAAAAGCAATTAAAGGGGACAAACATGAGCGAGGGTGATTCAACTAAACAGACCTTCATAATGACCGGAAGAAAAAAAA